>NW_008592836.1:4177-25379 GCF_000691845.1 Merops nubicus | reverse complement strand
AGGGAGGTTGGGACTAGAGAGAAGGAAGAAATTTGTGATGCTGAGGATGCTGAGCCCCTGGCCCAGGCTGCCCAGAGAGGTGGTCGCTGCCCCATCCCTGGCACCATCCCAGGGGAGGTTGGATGAAGCTCTGAGCACCCTGCTCTAGCTGCAGATGTCCCTGTCCCTGCAGGGGGTTGGACTGGGTGACCTTGAGAGGTCCCTTCCCAGCCAAACCAGTTTGTGATTCTATGATTTCTTACCCAAACTAACCCACCTTCACAAGAGATGGCATGACCCAGGACCCACGCCCAGCATGGAACACGTCATCTGAAGCTGCAGGAGTTCCCTGCAATGAACAGAACTTGGAAGGATTGCCTACAAAAAAAAAAAAGGGACAGTGGGTGGCTCTTCTGACCCACTGAAAGTGTGTCACTGTTGTGGCTCATATCAGAACTAGAACATGCAGGACTCAAGTAAGGTGGAGAGCTGAAAGAATGGTGTTCAAGTGTCAACTATCCTAAGCTTGCAGGAGAGAAAAAACCCTCTAGTTTTAACTTAACATCCTCTTTCATATGCATCCTTCCAAACATCAGATTAATTCCCCAAACCAAACTTCCTGCTTTTGCTCTATAACCAAAAGGATTTCATAATTCTCCAGAAGTTCACCATACAGAATCTGATTTAGTGCAGCGGCCAAGGCAAAATCCTTATTAAATCTTCATCATAGAGTATCAGATCTGTGTAACTTTTCTCCACTTTTCAGCACATTCACCATTGCTTGGTCTGAAAACATTAAAGCCCTTGACACTGGGTGCTGCCCTGTGTATTCACCTGGAACAGCTCGACCACACAACTTCAGTGCATTCTAATGCCACTCCCTTCCCATCCTGCCTTCAGTGCAAACCATCGCCTTCTAAATAAGGAAATCAAGCCCCAGTCCATGTAAAACCATGAAATTTAGAACAATTCAGGCTTAAGATTTATGCCTAAAGCATCTCTAAATGTCTTCTGAACGAACGTGGGTAGTTAGTCTCAGGCAGTCTGGCTCCTAAGATGCAAGCACATTGTTTGCCACTTCAGGAACACTTGATTAATAACAGCACAAGGATTTTGAAGTAAAATTTGAAATAGATGCAGACTGTGAGAAGCAGAGATGGGCGTAATCAAAAGATCCATCACACCCATGCACCCTAAATCTAAGATAAATTCCCTAGACCTGGAGCCACATCTGATTCAGATACACACAGGCCTGATGGGCACAGTTTTAAAGCCATCCTAGTTCTTTGACTAGTGAAAGCCTTTCCCAGAAAGGTTTCCCAGAAACCCATCTTCCTGAGGAATATGTTTTATTGAAGATCCATGAGAGAAGAGTTAAAATACAAACTGATGCATTCTCCTTCCCCTGCTGCCCTGCCACCAAAGATGCCAGAGCCCCTGCAAGACAGGTAAAAGTTCCCATTCAAGTATTTAATCTTAGAAGAAGAAATAAAATATAAAATCCAAAATAATTCTGTAGAGTGTGGGATTCTTTAAATAGTAAGCAAGAAATGCAATAAGTATACATTAAGATAAAATTGTAAGTGGTGAATAATCAAAGTGTGAGGCCAATATTAGAAAATACTCCTTATAAGTAAGTAGAGAGACTGCAATCACCCTGCCAATGAAAAGCAGTCAATTACAATAAACAGCATTCAAATGCATCTCATACGCTTCCACTGCAATACTCTTAGCAAAGAACTGTCAAAATGTTATCATTTGCATGGGAGAATTACAAATGAGACATAAAATATTCTTTTGAAAAGAGTTATTTTTATTTTGGAATTACCATGATCAACAGTGATGCCCTGCATCCAAATCAGCAGGTGAGGCACTGACAGATCACAGGGACTCGGGCTGCAGGCAGCAGAGAGAACAGAGGGGCACTGACTGTTTTGCAGGTACAGATAAAGATATATATAGGTATATTATATCTATATAGATAAATAGATATAAAATCAGATAGACTTTCTAGCCCAAATATTCACAGCACATTTGTTTTTTGCAAGTGTTTAACTTCATCCCAGCATCCGGGTGGAAAATGAAATTAATTACATAATAGATGTTAGATATTAATTCCTTCTGTCCACACTATTTCTAATTCCCACTTTGTCACTGAAACCTTTGGACTCCTAATTTGTTACAGGCAGTTTTCTTGGTTGGAGTTGCATAAACTGAATGGGTGACCTCGGATGTCTTCGTATAAGGAAAGAAACAGAAAAAATTATTAGTAAATGGTCAGCCTGGTATTTTTGTGGCCCAGAAAAGCCTTGTTTCTTTATTTCCATATCATCAAAGAGCAGCAGCAAGTCATTCCAGGCCAGAGCTTCAAATTGTGCTTTCAAGAGGCACAACTCCCACTTAGATAGTTAAACTAAACAGACACCAAGAATTAAATCAATTATCTCCTGTCCTTTATATACTTAAACACGAGCCCATTCCTCAGACCCTATTTAGGAACTGAAACCCAGTAGCAGATGTACTTTGCACAAGGTTTCTGTACAATTGCATTTCCCAACATTCTTCCCACTTCACACCTTGCAAGAAGCAGCAGTGAGGTGTCCAGAGCAGGGCTGCACTCTGGGCTGGGCTTTACCTGCAGAAAGATTAAGACAACATTTTTTACAAGGACAAACCTTACAGCTGACCCACAATCCACATCCTGGTTCTGGAAGCTGCAGGATCTCTTTTTGGAAAGCCCCAAAGTGTTTTCTTTAATCGAACAATCCCATGACTTTGTTGTATAGCAAAAGGAAAGAACGTAAGGTAGTTAGATGAAAATATTTCTATATCTTAATATCCCTATAAACTTCCAACATCTATTAGAAGTTCTCTCAAGGAAACATAATTTTAATGCATTGCTCTTGAGAAAAACTCTACATGGTATGACTAGGGCCAAAATGAAGGAAAACATCTTTATTACACTCAATGAATAATCCACTGAAATCAGAGAATTCCCCCCAACGAGGATCTTTAAAACTTGGCCTGGTTGTATTTGGCACAGGCAAAAATTTTGGCCAAGATTAGAAAACGAAAAAGGGAAGTTTTACTTCAGGGGAAACATTCCCAAGAAAGTAATGTCTGAATTCCTCATAAATGAATTTTTAAGCAACTGGGCTCTTGATTTTCTAAAACTAACATGCCTCATGTCTAATTGTTCTCCTAGTACCACCCTACTTTCAGTAGCAAATTTGTTAATTGATTACAATCAAATTTTTTCAATCCATCCTACATTCCTGAAAGTCTGCTAGACTAAAGACTAATCCTTTTGAGCTACTACCTTTCACAGAAACCCTCAGGTGGATTTCAAAGATGATATGATTACTAGACCCTAGATATTCACCAGTTTCCATCATATTTATCATACTTGCTTCATTTCCTAGGAGAAAGGGTCTGATTCATTAAAAATTATATGCCCCATTTAAGCAGGTTTTCTGCATACTTTACTCAGGGAAAAAAAAATGCTGAATGCATTTTTTCCACATAAAAGTATGTCTTTTTTGTGATTTATCAACCTTTTATACCCTGCCTGTAAGTGGCTGTCTCTCAGTCACGTACCCCAGTGGTGCATAACTCCTGGAAAGGGCAATAACAAGAGCTTCCAACTTCCAGCTCAGAAACTGCAACTCCTTCAGACAGAATAAATGTCACATGTTTTGACTGTTTATGATATTTTTGTGGGTTTATTCAAGCACTGTGATTCAGACCTTGAATTCCCTGGAACGGTTAAAATCACACAAAGTTTCAGTTCAGTTTTGAAAGGCTGATATCCAAGTATTTGTGGGTCAGATGCAATCCAAATAATACTAGGGGATTTTTTTTTTTTTTCCAGAAGCACAGATTTTCACATTACTGTAATTTATCTATCTTTATTACTTTGGAGATTTAAGTGATCATTTGCTGTTAGCTGTGCCACAGTTAAGCACAGGAACTTTTAATAACATCTAGGATGAAATTCACTCCTGGGCACAGAGCTCAAACAAGGTTCTCTGGTCTACCTGAAGCCTCCAAGATGGAGTTTACATAGTCAGGCACCTTTGCACAACCTCTTCTATATTATGACAAATTTCATAACTGAGGGAGAAAAAGCCTTTTTAGCACTCACCTCATGAAACTGCTTCTTCCTTTTATTTCCTTTTTGGTGGGGGGAGAGGTTATAGGGTGTGGAAAGGGGCACTAGAAAGAGGTAAAACAAGTAGCAAGAGGCAGATACCTCTAAAGAAGATGAAGACCAAAGGTAGTATGAGAAGGCTGTTCTGTGTCAGCACACTGTGGGTTTGGAAATGCTGAAACTCATCCTGAAACTAATACTGAAACTAATACTCCTCTATCCTTTAAATCAGAGAAGATACAAGGCAGAAAGTTTGGTTGATGATGAACCTCTCTCATAAGAGAAAGTGACTACCAGAAAGCTTGAAAAAGTCATTATTCATGTTTCTAGAGTACCAGTGAGTTCTGAACCCTCAACATATATGTTAAATTCTTATTTAACAACACCTTGCAGCAGTCACCATTAACCAAAACACCTCAGTATTTATTGAGTCTTGCTGATGTTCATCCCAAAGGAAAATGAAAGTGGTGTCTGATAGAGAAGAACCCTGTCAGAAATGACAAGGACTAAAGCAGCCAGGGACTGAGAAGTTGCCTGACAGGAGGAGTTCTAACTTCAGAGAACCACCACTCTGATCCTACATATAGAAGAGTCACCACACCCCTGTATGGGTGATATATTCAAGTAAAAAGAAACTTAAGTATACAGGGAGATCCACCTGTACTTCAAACCAAAAGGTCCAAAATGTCACCAGATCCCCCAAGCAAGCAGCATCTATGTGTTTAGCACAAAAAAAAAGAAAATGCCTCTAGTAAAATACCAGGAGGACAAGAACTGCAGAGACAAGGGGCAGCTTCCAACACCACTGTCCATGCCAACCTCTTGTGCTCCAGACACAGCAAGAAGCTCCACTGACCAAGTTTTGAGTTTCTTGGCAAAAACACAGGAGTCTCAGCACTGTGAAATTCGTGGAGGCAAAAGGGTTTGTGATGTTCTGTGCCTGTCATGAATTTACTCACATTAGTTTTCCACTATATGAATCCAATAAGCTTTTATAAAATCACTCTGCCTGCCACAGCAAGGAAGGGCTGGAAAGGTGACTGCCTCAGAGCAGATGATATCTGCTACAAGGTGAGACAACCCCTGGGCTTCTCCAGGTGGACCCAGGGTGCTGAAACAGCTCGTGGGGGTTCCAGCTGCCTTCCCACACAGTTCCACAGAAGCAGCTGCTGACAGAAGTTGTGCTCTCCAGTCTTCTCCTTGCAGTGCTTGTATCTGGTTTGGCAAAGGAGATAAGCACAAGGCTGCTGATGCTTGTGTCACTTGGACAGGGCTTCAAACTAGGGCAGCTACAACAAACCCTTTTGGCACTACCCAGTGCAAAGTTCTGCCTCAGCCACCCTCCTTCTTCCTTAAAGGTGGGAAAATGGCTTTGTTCTGTGATCTAAAGTGTTAAGGCTTACCCTGAAACACAGCTCATATTTCACATAACAAACAGAATTCTGCATTTGCATGGATTAGCTAAAATGATATTAAATAAAAAAAGATTACTTAGCCAAGTAGAGCACAGCATCACTTAACCTTCACAGAAGCCCAGCATGGTGGGGTGGGAAGGGACCTCTGGAGATCATCTCATCCAACCCCCTGCTCCAGCAGCTCACCCACAGCAGGGTGCCCAGGGTCACAGCCAGGAGGGTTTGGGATCTCTCCAGAGCAGGAGACTCCACAGCCTCTCTGGGCAGCTGCTCCAGGCTCTGCACCCTCACCCCAAAGAAGTTTCTCCTCCTGCTCAGGTGGCACCTCCTGGGTTCCAGCTGGTGCCCGTTGCCCCTTGTCCTGTCCCTGGGCACCACTGAGCAGAGTCTGGCCCCAGCCTCTTGCCCCCCGGGGCCCTTTAGCTCTTGCTCAGCACTGCTCAGATCCCCTCTGAGGCTTCTCCTCTCCAGCTCAGCAGCCCCAGGGCTCTCAGCCTGGCCTGGCACAGAGATGCTCCAGCCCCTCGGCAGCTCTGGGGGCTCCACTGGACTCTCTCCAGTAATTCCTTGTCTCTCTTGAACTGGGGAGCCCAGAACTGGACACAGAACTCCAAAGTGGCCTCAGTAGAGCAGAGCAGAGGGGGAGGAGAACCTCCTGCACCTGCTGGCCACACTCTCCTGAACACAACCTTGGTGATGTTTAAATGCTGTACACTGTGCAGTTGTTACAATGATCTAGACCCAGCTTCAGAAAGCAGTGGAGATACTGCTAATACACTAGAACACTGCTGTTCTATAACACACTCTCCTGAGGAAAAAACACCCCTAAACATGCAGAGATCTGCTTGCCATGCAAGGGGCACATACTCCTCAGCACACGTTTGTGATGCTCTGCTCTGCTGTACCACCCAACCAACGGCCGAGCCACACGCTGCCACGGATGCTCTTGCAGAAAACAGTCCCTAGATAACTGTCACTGGAAGATGAGAACAGTAACAATGAAGAGTCTGTGGTCTCAGTCCAGATGCAGATGTCACTGAAGGCTACACGCAGAATGAGGCAACGCCCAACAGCCAAGAACTGGCCACATCAAGGGGGGAAGGATCTCTTGCATCACCACAGGGAGCACAGTCACGAGAACACGCCGAGGGCGTGACTGAGCCAAGATGCGAGTGGTCTGTGTGAGAGCAGAGCACCAAGCTGTTCCTTAATTTTCAGCTTTCACATTCCATTTTGAACGCCATAATTACCCGGGATGAAAAGCAGGCAGCTAGTGTGGAGAGCAGGCCCAGTGCTGACAAAATGCTGCTATTCACAGCAGCCCAGCCCCTCAGAACTGCAGCTATTCAGAAGAACTCCCCTTGCACTGTTCTGGGTACAGTCTTCAGTAGCCTCTGCGCCTCAGGCTAGCAAAACCAAACCAGAGCCATGATCAGACTGTGCAAAACTTTTCCTTTGTGTCTAACAGAACTGTAAAAAAGGCCCATTTAAATCCTATATGGAATAAGGAAAACTCACGCTGCTGTCAGAGCTCAGCTTACCTTTTGTCAGTCTCCCATTAAACCAGAACAAGAGCAAAGGGATAAGTGATGAATTTTTCCCATTTTGAAAAAAAACTTAATCACAGCTTCATCTCAACATGTCTTTCACACTGATTACTCAGTTCCTTCTAACTATTTAGAAGACAGCTGACATCTTTTGGGAGGCTGCACATCCTAACCCCCAGACTGTCCTAACCATCTTGTTACTCTTACAGCATCAACCTGAAATCCCTAAAACAGCTCCACCAATGACAGCAGGGAAAAACATGCTGGGCATAAGCATGTAAATACCCCTATGAGCTCTCATTTCTGCATGCAAATAGCACATAGCTTTTGGGATTATTTCATGAAATAAGATCCAGCTCAACTTTGTTAAAACTCTAAATGGAATTATGTTGCAGATAGTTCCCTCTTCTCCACTTAAAATGCTCTTTTTGTGCATGTTTTCAACTTGTTTTACTATCCAGACCACTAACACCCCCATAGAAATATCTTAACAGTTTTGTAATCATTCCCAGTGTTCCTCCAATTCCATTTTATCCATGTGCCCAACACCACAGAGCAGAATACTCACAGTCAGCACCTACCTTGTCAGTCACATTTGCTTGTGTTTTGTATTCCTCTGCAAGTACAACTTCACATTTCTTGTGCTTTGTGTTGCACCCTCAAAACATTTGATTACGTTTAAATGAAATAAAGAAGCCCCTTCAATAGCTGCTGGAAGTTTCCCTCCCTTCTGCAGAGCACGATGCTCATCCCAGCCAGACCACAGAAGCCAGATTAAATTGTCCAGAGTGTTGACTGGGAGAAGTGCCTCTGATGTGGAATAAAACTCTGGAAGGCAGAGGCGGGAGGGACAAGAAGAGCTCTAAAGATTAGAAGACCTAATGGAGTTTGGAGAGGACGCATTTTGAATCTATCAAACTCTGACATTTGAGGTAGCTTTATGTTTTGCTTTAAGAATAGTACAGACCCCAGTGAATTATATAATGGAATATGTCTCCCCAATGTAATCAAAGTTGACCTAACAGATTTGTCTTTCTGGCGATACAATCCACCAAAAATCTTTACTATAAGGAAATCAGAACTGGATTCTAATGACAAAGAGAAAAATCACTTTTAAACTTTTATAACAGGCCTTGAGAAAGCAATTCCTACCAGTTACCAACACCACACTGAGAAGCACCCTCAGGAAACTAGGAGCTCTCCTTTCCATGGCTGCTGAGGAACACGTGCTCTACAAGACTTCTGGTGGGGTTCAGGACAGCAGAGCCCAGAACAAGGCTGCTGGGGAGAGAAGGGAAGAGAAGAGCATTGCCTGCAAGAGCCTGCATGCTCAGAGCTGCTCTCCGTGGACCAAGAAGCACTGGAATTCAGTAAATATCCCAGTTGGGTAATTCACATGACTTAACCTTCAGTATCTACCTTCAGGTTTCCTAAAATGCCATCCCATTTCTGGAAACACTTGAGGTCAGGGTGGACAGGGCTCTGAGCACCCTGCTCTAGCTGCAGATGTCCCTGCTCCCTGCAGGGGTTGGACTGGGTGACTTTTAAAGGTCCCTTCCAGCCCAAACCACTCTATGATTCTCTGACTTCAAGCTTGCACAATAAACGTTCAAGAGGCATTTTTCTAGGTCAATGCATAAAGATATAACTCTAAACTTGTCAAATAATAAATTGACGTTATTAAATCCCTCAATATAAAAACACATGAATTATTCTTCCCCAAAAAATTCGTTAATCATAACCAAAGCCAAGTTTACCTGTTGCCAGCTAATCTCAGTTTTAGGCTTGCTGTTAACTACAGAACATAATGCTGCAACGTTTGAATCTACGAAGTTAAGAGCAAAGAGTGAAAATTCCAGAAGCGGATGCAGAAATTCAAATTTATATTGCCAAGCAACTGAGCAGGGGAACCTAAATCAAAAGGCAGAGCCACTGCTGGTCTCATGAACATGCACAATAAAGCCAGTCAGATTCCATTTGTTAAAACATGTTCTTCAATTAATTTTGCCGTCTTTACTGAATAATTTACATGATGAATCAATTCTTCTGGTAAATAACCACTTCTACATCCCATTGACTTCTCTGTGGCCAAAACTGATTTTAATTCTGGCACTCATGTTTTCCAGAGCCAGCAGAGGAGGCAGCAGGGCGGGTGAGCAGGTAAACCCAGGGACACCCAGGACGAGCAGCTGGTGTGGCGGAGGCTCCAGGGGACCCAGGCAGCACCTCCCTCTGCAGGAGGGGCTTTAAGCCAAGCTCAGCTAAACCAGCAGGGCCACAGAATAACCCTGGCAGCTCTCAGCTGCTGGTAACCCGTGTTCATTAAACCAGCAATATGGATGATGACGCACTTGTACATTTTCCCCTAGTTTGGTTAGCTACCAAGATCCCCCTTGGCTATTAAATATGATATGAGGACTCTTAAGGACAATTTTTTTATTTAGATAGTTATGTGACTAGTGACAAATGTTATAACATTTTTAAAAACGAGGCTTTCCTGTAAGCACCATCAATTTCCTTAAAATGTTTGCTGTGAAACCTTTATCTCAGGGAAAAGCTAAACATAAGGATACAGAAAAGAGATATTTCTGCATCTATTTGAAGAAATCTCATCCATAAAGAAACAAATTGCCATGGTAATTATCACTCTCTTACTTGTAATCGTGAGAGTAACCGTACATGGTTTATACATATGGATCGTTCTCATTCCGTTTGCTTTAATTCTCCCTGGAAAGAAATGATCTTTTATGGAGCAGAAGCATTAAATGAGCTCTGGCAGCCAGGCAGGGGTGGTTTATTGAGGTGCTCTGACACAGAGCAAGCCCTGCAGATTGTGAAACCTTCCTGGTTGTGCTCCAGAGCACCGTGAGCAGAGACTAAACCACCAAAGGTTCTAGGAACACTGGCTCCAGATTCACAGCAAACCTGAGAATTACAGATGTCCTCTGCATTACAGCAGGGTTAGTTTACATTAGATTTCCTCTCTCAGCTAATTACTACAAAACGAGACACGGTCTGTATGATCCACCTTATTAATTATTTAAATATCAAGGGGGTGAGTAGTGTTTTGGGTTGGGGTTTATTCAGACTGTGGCAGGGCACTGTGTAAGACTAAAATTCAAATTTGCATTATAAAGCTATACACAGATTAATATTTAGTTCTCCTAGTCACTGCAGGTAATCTATTCTGAAAGGCACAGGAGTGAGAGTACTTGTATTCCTAGTCCAATTAGCCAGTGGAAACGAAACAAATCCTTCTAAACCATAACCAGCTACTTATCAGGAATAACAACTGTCTGCCCATCCAGCCAGGCTTCAAACAGCAGGTGACACCCACAAGCCAAGCCATAACTTCAGCATAATTAAATAATGTTTGTGTATTTATTCCCCAAATGTTTGTTAAACATCTGTAGGCAGGAGGTGGGCTGATTTCCAAGGACTTCCAGACAATTAGCTGAGCTGGAGAAGTGAGCCATGGGCTAGCAGGGCTCCGCCTGGAGCCGTGGGGCTCAGGGCTCAGCCCAAGCCCAGCAGGACCCAGCCCTGCTCTGAGCAGGGGAATTTCCCCAGGAGCAACCCCTGAAGAGCAGATCAGGGAAGTCTCATCCACTGTAGCCAAACCACAGGCACTGGATTTGTGCTTGGAGCCAGGAACAAAGGCAGGTTGTGAAGCTACAACTCTACAGCTGCCTTTTGAGAGCTTGGATCAAGACATGATGAAGTCTTGACGAATGGCTGTCAGGCTCTGGATCACTCAGTTTGCTCTCCTAGCACGTGGCTATGTACTTTAAAGGCTACTCTTCCACATCACACACATCTTTCTTGGGGGATGCTATTTATAAATATAAGAAATTTCAGTAAGAACATTTCTATTTCCAAACAGCATTAACCAGGAGAGAAATTACCATGGGAATGAGTAATAAAAATAAATTCATTTGCTGTTCAGGAAGGGAGAGGAAAAAAAAAAAAAAAGAAAGAAAGAAGAAAAAGAAGATAAAAAAAAAAAAGAGGACCCAGGCCACAGAGAGGATCACCTTGTGAGCAGGGCTTCTTCTGAGGGGCTCAGTTCACCACTTGCTGAGGAGATCAGATGGTGGGGCTGGGAAGACCAACTTCAGTAAGTCCTTCGTGGAGAGCTGAGCAGGGAGAAGGTGCCTGTGACAGTTCAGAAGCATGAGACTGACTGTTAACTCCCCTGTGAAACTTTCAGATTTCAACATCTGCAGCAGAGGACTTGCACTAACAGTTTAATCTCAGTCTTTCTATGCCTAAGCTGTATTTATAATTTGCATGCTGAAACAGTATTTATTAATCCTGAGAATGAATGAACTAAATTAATAAATTATTAAACCTTTTGAACAGAGAAAAATCAGACTCAAAAACTTTCATTTTCATTCATTCACAACTGAAGCAAGTTCTAACTGAAGCAGAAGACTGCCCATGGAAGGATTGAGCATATACTGCTAGAGGTAACCAAATATCTCCAAATGAAACCACAGCAAAATCATCTTCTGGGAAAATGAAACCATAACTTGCACAGCACTGGCTGCACCCCAGCTTTGCTCTCACTGGTTTGGGGAAATGTTTTGTTGCTAATTTCAGGATGAGGGCTGGCCCATGTCTTTGAACTGAATACACCTCAGAAAAAAACCCCAAAGTTTACCTTACCTAAGAAAATTATTTGCAAGTAAGCTAGAGACACAATAACCCTGCTGATTTGTGAAGGAACTGAAACCTTTTTGCATTTCACTTGCTGCAATTAATATTTCCATTAAATATTGAACTTCCACTAGAGTGTTTTAAACAGATCAAGCACAGACCTTAAATTATAAATAACAAACAGCCCCACATTGTAATGTATACGTGTTTCTACTGAGACAAAGGATGCAGCCAGACCATAAATTTGCCAGGAGCACAAGGGTACTTCAGCTTCCTGCCTCAACAGTTCTAACACTATGGGTGAGGATTGTGCAGTATGTTTAAAATCCCTTCCTGCAGCCCTGTCCATGCAGAGAGCATCTCCTGGCTTCTCAGCCCCAAAAAGTGTTTTAAACAGATCAAGCACAGATTTTAAATTATAAATAACAAACAGCCCCATATTGTAATGTACATGTGTTTCTACTGAGACAAAGGATGCAGCCAGACCATAAATTTGCCAGGAGCACAAGGGTACTTCAGCTTCCTGCCTCAACAGTTCTAACACTAAACATACTGCACAATCCTCACCCATAAAATCCCTTCCTGCAGCCCTGTCCGTGCAGAGAGCATCTCCTGGCTTCTCAACCCCAAAAATAAAGCACTCAGAAGTACTTTCTGTAATTTGTGTTTAATTATTTTTGACTCAGAGAAGTCTGCAGCAACTGCCCTTCAGAAACCTGGAATTACAAGTCTCTCATTCGTTAGATTTTGATCCTTTCTGAAGATGGCCAAGAAGGCCACCAGCATTCTGGCTTGGGCCAGTGCTCGTGTGGCCAGCAGGAGCAGGGCACCTGTACCCTACGATTCTAAAGCAGCCTCCAACTGCCTGATGATACACTGAGAGCTGAGCAGCCCCGACTGCTCTCCAAGTGCAAGGAACACAGAAATGCAAGATGCTGTGCACTCATCCTACCTTCTCCTCCTGGCAGGAGGAAAACAGAGGCAAACTTTTGTTTAGGTGTTTTTTTCCTCAGATTTTTTCTTAATTCAAAAGAAAGGAAGGCACATTCCTATTAATAAATGCCATTAAACTTCTAGCTAGAATGTTAATTCTAGCTCTGGCTTAGTCTTTCATGATTTGCTATTTTTCTCCGAAGACAGCTACAAGACTAAGCTGCTCCTGAGGATCTGTGCACAACACTTCTGCAGCAGGCATCTCAGATCTAACAGATTTTATCATCCATGTCCTTTGCATCTTTACGTGCCATAATCGTTCTGAAAGCTTCAACACATGTCTTCTACCCGTGTCACTCTCGATAATGAGAGAGGCAAATCAGATTGTGATGAGAGAGTTTTAATTGCATTGCATCATTCGGGCTGTAGATGTTGGCCTGGTTCCTGTCCAGGTAGGGCAATCAGGAAGAGATAAATTGGCTCTTTCTGACCCCCAACAGAGCAGACTCCTGTTCCCCACAGCCAAGCTGCTCAGCCAGGCAGTGACAGCAGGTAAACGCAGACGCCTCCAGGAGCTGCATCACTTTGTCCCCTATTAATGCTTCAGGAGCCCTGCCTTCCAATGTTTTGAGGTCCTCAAGGCATACTTCATATATTGTTTTTAAAGCTTATTCTAAACCCCGAGGAGGAAAACTTAGATCAAATACAGTCTGACAGGTAAAGGGCACAGTGAAGACTCCGTAAGCGTACCTGCTACAGGGGGAATGTGCTCAGGATGGAGAAAACCCTTTCCATGCCACGCAGGAAGATGTCCCTGCACCTTTTTCCAAGCACTCCTTACTGCTGCTCAGGAAAACCATCATTTTAGGGACGTGAAGTGGAAGCACTATGTTCCTTCTTGTGCTTTCTTCCTTGCTGTCACCCTGGTACCATACAGGTCAGCTGCCACGGCTGCACACCAGGGAGGAGCAAGGAACCAGCAGCACAGATCTCCAAAAAACACACTGGAAACCAAATCCAGCAGCACAGATCTCCAAACACCACACTGGAAACCAAATCCAGCAGCACAGGTCTCCAAACACCACACTGGAAACCAAATCCTTCTGAAAAAAAAAAAAATCAGTTGCACTTCCCAACGACTGCAGGGAAGCCTGAAAACATTTTTAAAAGTCCCTCTGCTTGTCCATCAATCCAGCCAGGGTGAAAAGCCCAAAATTTCATGAGTAGACAGCACCTTTATGCACAGAACTTCAGAATATCTTAAAGGCTGAGGACTCTTTGTACATCCCCTGGAAACCAGCCACACCTCTGACCTCTCCAGGTGCAGGTACCCAGAGTCTCCACTCACTTCTAAAAGAAAAAAATATAGTCTTGACCAACTTGTTTTAAAACCTGCGTTTTGACATATAAAATGGTTTTTTTTGTGCTTAACATAACTCTCACAAAACAACAGTATGTTATTCTCTTCAAGACAATACCTGTTAGGCTCAGAAAGGTTCCTGCAGCAACAGTCACAGGAAGAAAAATGCTGTAAAACAGTGTGCTGTGGACTTCTCTTTTTAGATACACGAGATCATAAAGTACACGAACCTAATGCTGTAATAATTGTTACTTTTACAGTTCCCTCTAAAAATCTCAACGCTTTCTGCTCAGTCTTTGCAGTGCTCATGCTGACGTTCCAGTTTCTCCCACGTGTTTGGTGAGAGCTGGTTTTCCATGGCAGGATGGCCAGACTAGAGATTACACAACACATTTATCATAGGCCAGGCTGGATGGGGCTCTGAGCAACCTGCTCCAGTGAGAGGTGTCCCTGCCCATGGCATCTGAAACAGATGATCTTTAAGATCCCTTCCAACCCAAACCATTCTATGAAAAGCAGCTGAAAGCAGTACTGAAAATAACCTGGAGGTCAGATTTATGTCGTTTATTAACTTTACATAATCAAACTCGGTTCAGCTGAAGTACACCCAGAAGAAAAAGAAAAACAAACAACAACAACTGACAAGAGGAAGATGGCCCCAAGTGCCCCCTGGCCAGGAACACGTGCTCCTGCTCTCAGCCGAGTCCTTACACCATGCCCCTGACTCTGAGCAAGGCCACGGCCACGTCCTCACACGGTCTCACAGCTCCCGAGGTCTCCCTGCAGCACTATCTTCTGTGAAATCTGTCCTGAGGAAGATCTGACAACGACCGACAGCAGATTTACTGTAAATCCCACAGATTGAGTACTAGAGGCCTTCAGAAGAGTGTCTGCAAAAAGCAGCTAGGACTGGGCATAACAGAGAGACAGAGAGGAGCAATGCAAGTGGCTGTCTCTAGCTGGATAATGGGTTTTGGTCAGGAGCTCACCAATGGGGCACAGGCAGGTTTTCAGCCCTGAAGAACTGCACCTTGTCTCTGTCTTGGAGGAAACCCATCCATCTCTTAATGAGAGCTTTCCAAGTCAACAAAGTCTTCCTGTGTTTTAATGGCAGCCTATTTAGTCAACGTGCCCTTCCCACTCCTTTTTCCAAAGGCTTCCCAGATGGTGGGATGACTCTCTCATCACAGCTCCTTTATCCCAAAACAGGGAGACATCACTTGAAACAGCACCAGCCCTGCTCCCAAGTTCTGGTGGGAACAGATCAGCCTCGTACGCTGTGTATCACACCAGCTCCTATGAGTGGCAGAAGGAAAGATGATTAATTTACCCTGCTCAAACAAGGAGCACTTCTTCAGGCCTCCTCAAACAAGGAGGAGTAACCCAGACCTTGCTGACGGCTGCGTGGAGCTGGCAGCTGAGACACGTCCCAGTCAGGTGTCCTTCACATACTGAGCACACGTGTGGCTCTCTCAAATACCTCCCCAGGAACCAGGAGAAATGGGAAAAAAAAGGTTGTTAGCTAGAGGAAGAGCCCCAGCAGACTGGTTGTGCCCTGCAGGTTAATGATGATGGCTCTTCTAAACAGTCACATAAGGATTAAAAATCTAAAAGTGGGACACAGAACCAGAGACTATTTAATGACACTCAGGAAGTGTCATTCAGGAAGACAAATGCAGTTACCACTCAGCACAGAGGGTCTCTGCTCAAGCCCCTGATGGTTGTCACACTGATGGCCTCTGGAGTGACAGAAAAGGGACAAAGGGCAGGTGATCTTCCTGGCACCTCTGACTGCAGCAACCTTCCCATGCATCCAGTGCTGAAACATCTCAGCCTCCCAGGTTCCAAGCATGGAGAACACAAGGTGACTAAACTGCTGCTTCTCCTGTCAGTTCATGAGCATGAGCCATGGGATAACCTTTTAATGGGGTTAAAGTAAACCCTGGTATACTTCACAGAACCCCAGCAGGGTGGGGCTGGAAGGGACCTCTGGAGATCTCCTCCTCCAACCACCCTGCTCCAGCAGCTCACCCACAGCAGGGTGCCCAGGGTCACATCCAGGAGGGTTTGGAATCTCTCCAGAGCAGGAGACTCCACAGCCTCTCTGGGCAGCTGCTCCAGGCTGTGCCACCCTCACACCAAAGAAATTTTTCCTCATGTTCAGCTGGCAAATGTAATTCACTGGAGCCAAGGCTCAACCCCAGCCTGTGTCAGCTTGTAGAACTTAGCAGAACTTCAGGTCTCTCAGATGCTGCTGAGTTCACTTGTGCTCAAATCCAGAGTTCAACTCCAATCCAAAGCAAAGCCAGCTGGCTCTTTTCATAGAGATCTACTGCTGATGAGGATCTTTTCCTTCTTCAGCTTCCTTTCCTTACAACGTTGATATTTTGCACTGCTTTAACCCAGGAAAATGCAAAAGCTTTCAGAGCTATTTGATGGATTTATTATTTCCCCAGCACCACTGCTGTCTGGTAGGAATATGTGATCTTTACTTCAGAAGACACGTACATCTACAGGCAACCCAGAGAAATGCCAAATGGTAAACTGAAATACAGATCACTCCCCCAAAACCCAAAATTAAGCTATTGTTATTGCACCGTCCAAGGAATCGAACGACTACTAACCATAATTTAGCTAAGATCAAGTGTAAAATCTGTTTAATAATATCGGATACACCCTCTATCTGGGAGATTATATCCTGCATTTGCAGGGCATTGACTCAATAATCTAATAGGTCTTTTCCATCTCTGACTTCTATTAGCCTATGAATTATAACAAAAGGACCATTAGGCAAAGCGTAATTGTGGAAAGAGCCTTTGACACAGGAGACTAACGGCTGCCATGGCACAGGAGAAAATCTAGAATTGCACCATGGACAGGCAATTGGGAGTAAAGCTTTCCCTTTATCCAGGTGTTAACTTCCCTGATGAAAACCAGGGGAAGCCTCAGTAAGTCACAGGGAAGGCACCTCTTTACTCCCCATCTTGTCAGGTAGAACTGCCCTGTGTGGAGAGCACAGACAGCACTGGCTTCTCACTGCAGGGGGGACTGGAAGGGGTCCTGGGGGATTTTCCTTAACTGCTGCATCTACTCACCCAAACTTGCCCTATGGTCCAGACCCGTGCTGGCAGAATGCCCTGGGTCTGCTGAAGCACGCTGAGTATCCTGGCTTTCAGTGAGTCTTACCTGTGGAGGAGAAAACAGCAAACCCCAAATGCCCCAAAAGGCACAAAGCCCAGGCTCTGTCTGAGAGACCTTGGTCAAGGCAACCATCCTCTGACAGCTCTGGCTGCCACGCAGCCCTGCTAAGAAGGTCACCAGCTTTGCAAACACCTTGGAGAAAAAGAGGAGTTAACAAACGAAGCCACATTTGAACACATTTCCAGGGGCTGTGAGCTGCTGCAGAGCCCAGCTTTGGGGACACCTGCAAAGAGGACCAGCAGAAGATTCAGATCCCTGCTCCCTTCAGCAGGGGCTCAGGTACATTCCTGCATCAGCTGCACCCACAGGGACCAGGCACTGCCCTCCCTCTGTGCCACAGGGGGTGCCCAACCCATCATGAGACAGAAGAGCTGCTGCCACAGCCAGGTCGCCTCTCCTGGGCATCTGCCCTCCCTGGACAGCAGGTCCAACCTCAGCCCTGCCCACACAGCCTGCCCAGGGACAGCAGGACCACGGCACCCAGCCAAAGCTGACCAGAGGCCCAGGACCCACGCCGGGTGTGTGAGGAGCTGAGTGAGGCCCCTGAGTGTGGAGGTCCCCACGGGCCCCAGCTGCTGCCACGAGGCCTCGGTGCTCTCAGCACACGATGCTCTGGGCTGGTGCCCGGGCCCTGGCTGTGAGATGGGCTGTGGCAGGTCAGGGAATGGCCACACCATGCAGTCACATCTCCTCGGCCCCACGCTTCCCCAGCCTGTCCCTGCAGAAGGGAGAACACCACCCATCACCCCCCCGGGCAGAGGAAGGGCTGGAGCAGCAGCTGTGTTGCAAAGCTCCACCGACGCTGGAGGTGAACCCCTGTTAGTGCAGCTCTGACAAAACCCACAGCTTTCAGTTTCCTGTAACATTTCTCAAGCCTAATTAATAAACACTTTTTACATGAACAACTGTTCCTCCTTTTCTCTTACCTTCTAACACAATCCTTTGTGCAAAACATGGACTAGAGACCGTCCTGCAGCATCCTCTGTTCTTTGCCAACACTGCAAGGCAGAGGCACTGCCTGATCCCTTACCCCCACAGATTCCATCGCTCCCGAGGTGCCTGGCTGCAGGAGCTGCAGGCTGGAGCCCAGCCCACGGGTCCATGTGCCACGGCAGCCTCCTCACAGCTGTGCCCCCACACCACGGAGCAGCCTGGCACACATCTGCTCACCCAGCCCCAGCCCGCGGCCGCCCAGGAGCTGCCAATCGTGCCTCGCTGTGCCAAACCATGTGGCAGAGGTTTTATTATTATTTATGAAGCAGAGGGATATCCAGCAGGGATTAGGAGAGCTCTCCAGATCGCTTCTGTCTGTGGCTCGAGCTGGATTGGAACACAGGTCTTCTCAAATGGCAGTGAGTGAAATCACCCATTTCTGCAACAACGTGCTTAGAGCTACGTTAACACTTTCACTTAAAAATCAGTTTTCTGAGGTGTTCAGGAGTTGGCAGTAAATATTCTGCATGAGCTAATAGCGGCCACACCTGAATTATTTTTCTCATTAAAATCGGATCCTGAGAAATATCCATGCAAAGAGCCTGTTGACCAAAGAGAATCCGTGAGAAAGCAGAGGGGCAAACCCAGCTTGGGTTAAACAGGGGCCTTTTACTGGTTTATGGTTGTGACACGCTGGCTTTCATCGCCTGCTGTGCTTTACAGCCACTGGCTTCAGCAAAGAGCCAGAAGCAGTGCAGGAAAGAGCCCTGCACCAGCCGCAGAGCCTAACAGCAGTGCTGGCTCCACCACAGACACAACCCAGCTCCCCCACCTCCCCTCCCCACCTCAAAGCACTTCTCCCATTTTAATTCTGCCCACGTGTCCCACGACAAGCTCATTAAACCCTGTTACATTTCCTTCCAGCTCCAACTTCACATCTTTCCTCCAAAGTTACTTCCTTCTCACTAAAATCTGTGTTATTTCTGCACTAGGCAGCAAAGGGAGAGTCAAGCTGCAAAACAAAGTCAGCCTGAGCCTGGCCTTAATTCCTAAACCCAGCTTGTGTCAGAGACTCAGAGCAGGCTGCATCAATTCTGTAGGGCCCAATGTATATTGACAATCTCTAATTGTCCTGACTGCTTGGGAAAAAAAACACATTATTTTAATCTAAAATACAGCAGACTTGCTGTTCCTCTTCCAGACCGTGCCTGCAGATGCCCCGACACCCCGAGCTCAGCACAGTGAAGCCTTGCCCAGATCCAGCACCACCTCAGTGCTCTGCTCCTGCTCCTTTTGCTGGCTTCCAGCCTGGCCAAAGTGCTCACAGCCCAGCCCTGCTTAATTAACCTTCCAAGTAAGATTTTGCAAGGCATTGCATTAAAAATCCAAATATGTTGCCATCGTCTGCACTCCCATGCACTGGTTGGTAACTCTGCCTAAAGCAGGGGGTCTGACAGCCTGGTCTGTTCAGCCTTGCAGGAACCAGCCCCTCCTGGTTTACACTCACATCTCTCTGACTAAAGAACGCCGCAGGATTAACCCCAATTAAATATTTGCTTAACTTGTAAAGGAATCGTGGATGTACGAATGAAAACACCACCAGCTTTCTCTCTGAAATTGCACTCCAGCCCAGAAACATCTGTAAATGTTCTCAGGGTTTGTACCTCCTCCCATCACTACAGAAAATCAGCCTGCCCCCAGCTCCCACAGCACAGGTATTTCTAGGATTACAAAAATAAAGGTTTCTGCCTCACCCCTTCTTTACTGAACCTGCAACTTTCCTCCCTAAGATTCCAGCAAAGGGGTGGGGAGCAGATGTTGATCGTTCTACCCCTGGTTTCGCTCATTTCAATAACTTTTTCCAAATAACTGTATCTTTTTTTATATTTGTTTTGTAAATCTGCTCTGAAACAAACATACTGTAGCAAACGCATTTCTCAGGCACAGCCACATGGCTCACCTGACACTTTTTTTTGGTTTTCTCAGGAAATTAAAGCACAAACCTTACAGTTCTTTAAGCTCAATAAGCTCCATCTTCAGGAATTAGCACAAAGCTTCATTTTTGTAGAGGTTTTTCAGGAGGAAAGACACCAGTATCCAACCTGAAATTAATTTGTAATAGATACAACTGTTTTGTTGCCTTTGCTTCTGCTCTCAGTTACACAGCAGAATACTCTTGCTATAAATACCATGAAGACATGATCTGGGGTTTCTGTTCCTTGAGAGACTCTACTTACATGGATATGTATGTAATAGTGTGATGCTCACTAACAAGTCCCTAATTCCTGCAGTTTATTAGTAACAGCATGCTCATGTGCCTAAGGTTTGTCAAACCAGCCCACTGTGGTAAAGCAAAATTCACAGCCAGGTGCTGGGAGTCACGTTGCTACTGAGGAATCACATCCCTGTTGTTTCCTCTGAAAGGAGGAAAAAAAAACCAAAATACCACACAAAAAACACATGGGTGTTTCCATGAAGGGCTTTTAGAACTAGAGAGATAAAAAAAGAGTTTGTGAGGCAAGCTGGGCTTTACAGAGCCATACCCTGGTGCCAAGGGAGAGCCTTCCACAAGCTGGGAGCATGTTTCCTAGATGCATAAAATCGTTTAGATTGGAAGAGATCTTCAAGATCATTGAGTCCAACTGTTCCCCAGCACAGCCAGGTGCTGCCCCGTGTCCCTCACACCACATCTCCACAGCTTGGAAACCCCTCCAGAGATGGGGACTCCACCACTGCCCTGGGCCAGGGCTTGACAACCCTTGCAGGGAAAACATTTCTCTTCATGTCCAACCTGGTGTGCCTTAGAACTTCAATACAGAAGATGGAAGAGAAGAAACTGGTAAAAGAAAGTTCTGAAATCCTTTTTCTGAATTTATTATTTCCAGCACACTATGTTGCTTTTTCCCACTTCCTTAATTCCATAGAAAGAAATCTTTAAAGTATACAAAAGCACAGCACATGCTAGATAACTTTTTTGGCTTTGTTTACCAAGCCTGAACTGAGTCTTCACAGTGGACGCAGAAGA
>NW_008592836.1:0-4085 GCF_000691845.1 Merops nubicus | reverse complement strand
TGCTGACACAAGCCAGGATGCTTGTGGCCTTCTGGGTCACCCAGTCACACGCTGGCTCATCTCCAGCCAGCTCACATCCAGTGCAGGCTGTCGGTGGATGCTCCAGCCCAGTCCAGCCCAAGCCCCCCAGGCTGAGCCCCTCCCACTCGGGCTGCGCCCCACTGCAGGGCGAGGGCAGGAGGCAGGGAGCACCCAGCCACCCACCCAGCCTGGGGCAGCAAAGCGACCTTGCCATGGCTGCTCACCTGCCCTCCTGCCTGGAGGAGAGGAACTGTCTTGGCAGCTGACAAGGAGTAAGCAGAGATAAAAACAGGAGAAATATCTGGGGCAAAAAAAAATGTCAACCCGTACGGACTCGGGCACAGTCTTGAAGAGAATAACATTTAGAAGCAGTCCTAGAGAATTAGCCACATCAGAGGTAAAGAAGAGCCATCCCTGGGTGTTGGAGGAACCAAACCACCTGGAGAACCTCTGGACAGAGCTCTGCAAAGAAGTCATTGCACGTCCCCGAGAGACACGTGGCTCATGCAGCAAAGGGAGCTGCAGTTTGCGCCTTTCTCTCAGAAGGCCCCCACTCAGAGTTTCCCAGGGGAGCATTTAAGTAGCCAAACAGGCAGAGGTACCAGAGCTGTGGAGTACCCACTGTGATACGCACAGCAGACCTGGCTGCAGCCACAGTCCTGCCCCCACCCCAAGGGGGCTCCAGCTCCTGCTCCCTCCTCACCCTGTGCTGGGGATCTGCTGGGATGGAGCATCCCCCCCTGCCACCTCAGCCACCTTGTGTCCTTCAAACATCCTGGCTGTTCTCTGCCTTCCAAACCTACATTAGGCCAGGCTGGATGGGGCTCTGAGCCCCCTGCTTCAGTGGGAGGTGTCCCTGCCCATTGCAGGGCGTTGGAACTCAATGATTTTAAGGTGCCTTCCAGCCCAAACTGTTCTCTGATGAAGTACAGGGGAGCAGAAGCTGCGCCGCTGCCACAGCCCTGACCCCAGCCCACCCCTCCCAGAGCCAGAACATCTCCAGGGGGGCTGCCGGCCTCCCCCTGCCCCCTGCAGCTGAGCCCCTCATCCTTGGCCTTTCGAGTTCTGCTCCAGAGCTTGTCTCTTTGCTTGATTTCGTGCTGCAGGAGCTGCAGGGCCTCTCGTTCTCAGCCCGTGCCTCCACGATTGGCGCCAGCCGTGGCACCGGGTGGGCACAGCCGCCCCCTCGCCAGCCAGGTGCCACCCTGGGAGCAAGCACCCACAGCCACCAGCCACCACCGAGCGGCCGTTCCACTCACCAAACACAGCCACGCTCCCCGTGTGGAAGGGTGACAAATCCCCAGCTGTTTTTACAAGTTTTCATGGAAAGTGGGAACACGTGGAAAAGACTTTTTGCCGTTTGTTTTACAGCCGGACCCCAGCTACTTTTTATTGCCTGCAATTCTGACCAGCTTGTTATAGTACACCCTGTAATTTGCATGAAACCTTAAAATGATTGAATAATTAACATTTGGGACTGATGCCTCTTTGTAGAAAACCAAGCTAGTCAAGAAAAAACAGCTAAGTAATGTTATCTAATATTTATTAACAGGCACAAGCCGCTGTGCCTTCGGTGAGACGTGCAACGTGCATCAGAAGCTGGTTTTGCCCGTGCTGTTGAGCAGGCTGGTCCCAGCACAGCCCTGACTGCAGCCACCAGCCTGGAAGCACTGTGATTTAAAGAATTAACCCATCACACACAGCAGCAACAGCTGCCCACCAAAAACACCCCGCGGCAATCGCCACCCCTGCCGGGGAGAGTGGAACCAGGCTCCAGCCCCACCGAGGGACGTGGTGTGGGAAAGCTGTAGCAACAGCTGCCCACCAAAAACACCCCACGGCAATCGCCACCCCCGCCGGGGACAGTGGAACCAGGCTCCAGCCCCACTGAGGGACGTGGTGTGGGAAAGCTGCGTGTCTACACAGAGAAGGTGTTCAAGGACCATTTCTCCTGAAAATAAACATTCCTCTGTGTTCGACTCTTCCCACACTCAGCAAAGGGCTCAGTCGTCAGGACGGGAAAGCGTTACGTGACCAAAACCCCAGCTGGCATTACAGAAGTTCTCTCATCTCAGTGAGGGTCCCAAATTCACCAGCCAGATTTGGTTTTGTACAGAATACTGTATGGGGATGAAAATCTGAAATTATCTGAAGAGACGCGACGCTTCTTCAGCTAAATATATTGTTTACATTTACCCCAAATTAGTTTTATCATCAGTCACTCAGTGGCCTGGCACGCTCTCCGTCTCACAGAGAGCGCTGCACGGGGCGCTAAGGCCGTCACAAATCATCAGCAGGGCTGCCTCGCCTCGGATTGTAATAAACCTAATACATTTATATTGCATCTGCATGAGGTTCCAGTTACGCAGAAATCCCTCGCCCTCAGATTTCTACAAATTTGTATGCCAGAGGTGCTGGTTTCAGAGAACTCGAGTCACCTGTTTGGTCAGAACGAGCTCTTCTGGTCATCGTTGCACCGCATTAAAATGCAATAATCCTGCTACTTCTCTAGACACATACTCTGAAATGAATTTAAAAAAAAATAAATCAAAAACCAATCCAAAAACCACACAACAAACCACAGAGTTTAAATTTCTTTGCAGATCCACCCTTCTGCCTCCAGCCCAGCCCAATGCACAGCAGCCTGGAGAAGGCTACAATTCACTGCTAAAACAGGGGAGCAAAGACGGGAGGAAATCAGAGCGACCGAGACAGAGCACACCATATAGAAAATGTCAAATATGTCAAAACATTCATGAATACCAACATCTCCCTCTGCACCACAACCAGCTGTAAAGGTTACTTAGGGCTAACGTCTCAGCAAGTGCAGATTATGCAGCCGTGGGTTTACTTATACATAAAAAATCAGCTACAGGTGCCTGCGCCTGCCGCCAGAGAGAAGTCAGGAGGGCAAAACCACAGAAAACATGGATTTCCCAGCTTCGACACAAATTCCTCCTGGCTGCTCCCCGCGTAGGTGACACAGGCAATGAGGGTAATTAGGTAAAGGACTAAGGAAGCAAGTGTTGCTGATTGCATTCCCAAACTAATACAGCTCCTCCGCAGGTCTCGTGCCTGCGGTCATTCATCTTCCCCGCGCCGCGGCCCGCCAAGGCCCTTGCAGAGCCTGTGGTGGCCCTTCCTCATCCCCAGGTCACCGTTGTGGATTCTGCCGGAGTCACGGCAGACGAGCAGAGCTTTCTGGAAGCACAGCACGGGCACCTTACCCGGGCCCTCCGATAAACGAAGCTTAAATTAAATGTCACCGCTGGAATCCGACGCGCTGTATAAGCAAACGTCTGACCCGAACTCACCCCCAGTTTGTTTGTCAAGTTTGCAGACCCTGGCATGTTTGGGGAAATTGCGCCTTGGTGCAATCTCCTCATCCCTCCACGTCAGGAGGAGGAAGGTGTCCGAACACCAAGACAGTCCCCAACGTAACCGAGAGGGTGTTCTGGACACAAAAACATGACTTTTAGACAAATAAAGCAAACAGACTCTGTTCTGATGCCTTAGTGCATGGAAGGAGTGACTCCACAGGAGACCGTGCCATTATAAGAGCAAAGTTTGGTTCAAATCAGCCCAGCGGCCTGATAGCAAAGCACAAAAAAGGCAAATCCTGCAGGAACAAACCAGAAGGTGCTTGGTCTGCCCGCGCACGCCAGCCACAAAGCAGCAACAAATTCCATCACCAGCACAGAGCTAAAACAGCAAAGACAGCGACTAATCTGAAATATTGTAGAGCTACAGAAGTAAAATCCTCTACTAAATCCTCCCATTGGTACTACTGGTTTTAAATCACTCGTTCAGCTCGGCACTCCGCGCTGAGCTTCCACCGCAGATGGGTTTCTAAGTGCCCCTATGCAGAGTCCCTCCCGCCCTGGGGGTCCGCAGGACAGGGAGGGCAGCGACTCCTCTCCCAGGGAGCACAGTTTTCTTCCCTCTCCACTTTGCCTGCTGAGAGCAAACACCCCTAAAGGACCCGGGAGCCCCACCGCAGCCCGGCCGGGACGCTGGTGGCCCCGTTCGCCCCGTCCCCAGCCGCGCAGAGCCCCGGGAGGGAC
>NW_008592835.1:0-12873 GCF_000691845.1 Merops nubicus | reverse complement strand
ATTACTAAATATATTAATAAACTGAATATCTAATTGACATTTCCCCCCCATTTTTGCATCTTTTACACAGTGAAACCATACAAATTTGGGGAAATACTGCTTTGTCTTTTTTCACAGAACCATGCCTGCCTTCAGCTTAACTTTTCAAGTCACATACCATTTGTGCTTAGAAAATTGAATTCATTTTGAAAAACTCTTCCTTCTTTTCTTTTTAATCCAGCAGCCTGGCTGAGCTGTGGGGGAAACCTGGCCCTCCCTCTGCTTATCCAATTTAACTTATTTGTTCTAGAAACATTTTGCTTTTGCTGATTGATGTGGAAATGGTTCTTTGACTGGTGCCATGATCCAAAAGAAATTCAAAGCTGCCTTTCACTGAGGATGCAGAGATGGAAAATGCATGTCAGTAGTTATTACTTCCTATTTTCTTAATAAAGCCAGCTTTTTGTAGGTGGTTAACCAGAAGTGGATGATTTTAAGATGGACAGCTTTGCATGGCTGTTCAGCCCTGGGAGGTATTTGTTGTCCTGCAGAAGCTTTTTCTTACTGTGCCACTACTTACAGCTGTCAGACACAACTGGCTTCAGTTTTTAACATTGTGGATGTTTTCTTTTGACTGATAATATAATAAATCAATACAGCTGAGTGGTGGGTTTGTTTGCTTTTGAAACACCCAGGAGTGCAGGGGCTGGAAGAAGAGCAGCCTCATACCTGGTCTGTGCACGTGGGGTTTATGCCTTCTGCAGAAGTGGATAGGCACGTGAGGTCCACTGACTGGGGGTGGTTTATATCAGCCCTCTAGCACTGGGTAGCTATTTGTGAAACTCCTGTCTCCTGTGATTTATTCAAAATTCATGTGCAGACAAAAGTTTAAGACTTAAGGGCTCGCTGGGTAAGCTGCATGAAGAAGGAAGGACGTGCAGTTTGGGACTAGCACAGATAAAAAGTGATTAAGAAAATATTTTTTTCTGTGTTTGTGTGCTAAGGATCAAAAAATGCAAGAAAAAAAACCCTGACAATTAGTGTCTGTAACATAAGGCCTCACATCAATCACCTGTAGTGGAAGGTCTTATCTGATAAGGTTTCTTTGAAGTCAAATTTTAATTGCTTCCTCATAATCTGGTATTTTACATTTGTTTGTTTTAAAACTTAAGTTTGAAGAATTACAAAATCCACTTACATTTAATGCTAGGTGTCAAGAACAATAAATTATTCTTTCCCAAAATATCATTACTGTAGCAAGTCAAATCCAGGTCGTATTTTAAATTCTATACTGTTATATTTAACTTTATTGTAGCCAAGGATTTACATCATGTAGGAACAATCATAGAATCATTAAGGTTGGAAAAGCCCTCTAAGATCATTAAGTCTAACCATCAACCCAACACCACCATCACCACTAAATCACGTCCCAAAACAACTTTGGAGCTTATAAAACACATACTTTGGAGCTTATAAAGCTGTTTAAAGCTAGAAAGTTTCCCCCACACCCCCAAGTATTTAAAATAAATAAAAAGAAAAAACTGAGAAGTTTTTTCACTTTCTCTACAATAGGCAATACAGTTCTCACCATTTCTTTTAAGAAGACTTCATTCCTGTAAAGGGCAAAAAGGAAGATCCTCTCAGCAATCAGTTCAAGCAAATTGTCTAGTTGGTCTTCAGAAGCTGCAGAAAAGGAGAATTCCTTCTGTGATTTGGGTTCGTGTGTGCAATTGAGATAAATAGGCTCAAAAAAAAACCTGGCAGTGAATTGAGGCCTCATTCTCTGTGGGTATTCCCTCCCCACTCCCAGTCCCTCTTTTTTAATTATTTGAAAATACTTTTTGATACGTGTGATAGACTTTAATTTGTCCTATGTGGATTGAAGTGAACAGAAAGAGTTTTTATTTTCCCATCACGAAGAACAAAGGCCATGTTAAACTGCTGAAAATGTGGAAGATCATGGAGCCTTGTTCTTGAAAAGTTCTTGAAAGGCAGGGTAGATGGCCAGGGGGAGACCAGCCTTCAAGAGGCTGTGGTTGGATTATATCCTGGTGTGTCTCATTAAGAACAGGACAAGTTTCATGGTTGCTGTAACAAGATGGGGGTTTTTTTCATCCTTTGACCCACTGGATGTTTGAATTACAAAGTAGACTTATGGTGTTATCTTCTGCCTGTTCTGGGCTTGCTGTACTTGTGTAATTCACTCTCATTAACAAGGTATTAAGCACTTCTAATTTGTACCAACCTTTGCAAAGACAAACTTCTCCTTTTATGTTCTTGTACTAAAACTTAATGCAAGAATATAATAATTTTTGTAAAGGACATATGCAGAAATAACCATTTCAGAATCTCCAAAGGTATGGATAAAGAGTTTTGGAGGTTTTTTAATTTAAAAGTCTTTTTTGCTTTCTAAATGGCAGGATACCATGGAAGAAGTTTGTGTCTAGTAACATGTCTGGTTTTCCCCAATCATTTATCACCTAATGTTAAAAAATGAACAAATTAAAAAAAATCCTTAATGTGTACAAGATCAGTTTTCCTGCCTCAGCTGTGTTTGAGAACCTTGTGGTATACTACAAGTGAATGCTGCTCTGCTGTACAATTATGCTACAAGAATACTACTTGTGTGGGATGCTGTGCACCCTAGCCATGCAGAAACAAGCAGGAAATCTGCATTAAGATGATTTTCAGATCCTTCTCTTCATTTGGTCTACTGACTTGTGACTGTGGCTCAGTGCACAACAGTAGCTGTTCAAACTGGTTTGCTTTTGTCCCTTGAAAATATTTCCATGAAGGAAAACAGATGGGAACCACAGGACAATAATTCTGGGTCAGATTGAATAGTTGATCTTCCTTTGATTTGAACATTTTGTAAAAAACCCTGAAATCTCAAATTCCTCAGAGTATTTTCTCACACTACTTTAGGGAGGGGAGCACAAAAACCAAGCAACCAACAAACCACCCTTCTTTGAAGCAAATTCTGATGGCTTTGGTTTGTTTAAGAGAGCTGCACTTAAAGTTCATCCTGCTCTGGGTTGTCCCTGAGGATGAAATAGCCCTGGGTGGGGAAACAAGCTCTGGGCACTTGGAGGAAGCTGGGTAACAAACTGCATTTTAATAACTGCCTCGCATTGTTCCTTGTAGTAAATACATTTTTCTTGTTACTTTTAAGAATGTTTTGAACAGCTTTAAAATTTCTGTGATTCTTCAATCTTCTGAAGTGTTTCTTTTAAGTTCTTCCCCATGAGAGTGGTGAGACCCTGGAATGGGTTGCCCAGGGAGGTGGTTGAGGCCCCATCCCTGGGGGTCTTTAAGGCCAGGCTGGAGGAGGCTCTGGGCAGCCTGATCTAGTGGGAGGTGTCCCTGCTCATGGCAGAGGGGTTGGAACTGGGGGATCCTTGTGGTCCCTTCCAACCCTGACAGATTCTGATCTGTTTTAGCAGAGGACTTTAGAGCCCTAATGGCTCCATGGTTGGACTTGATGATCTTGGAGGTCCCTTCCAACCTAAAGGATTCTATGATTCTATGATTTCTCTTAATGGGGGACTGCAGCAGTAGAGTTGTGCTTGATTTGGTGCTTCCCAGTGTCTCACTTTCCAATCTGGAGCTGTAGCAATCCCCCTGCTGCTCCTCTGAGTTTCCAGGTACACCAGGGTCTGTAAGGCTGTTGCCCCAAATTCCATTGCTGCTCCCTCAGGTTTTCTTGTTTTACTCCATGTGCCACCTGGATTCATGAGCTTGTTTGTTCAGTAGTGTCTTTCCAACTTGAGCATTGTTGAAAGAGTACAGCTGGTGTGTTGTTGGGTTTTGCTTTTAAATGGGGAAACTACAGTAATATTTAAGGAGGCAACATAGTCACTCTTAGGGCCTTCTACCTCCTAACTCAAAATGAAGCTGTTGACTCAGAGAGAGGGGGGGGAAAAAAAGAACAAAAATATCTTTGCTGTTTGGCTTCTGCTATGCAGAGCTGTCTTCTGTCAGTGAGTTCTGGCTCTTGAGTTTATTTCAGCTGTCTTTGAACTGCCAGAAGTGGAAGGAAACCTGTTTTGGGGAACAGCTGAAAAGGAGAATGTAGTTTCTTGGTACTTGAAGTTGCTCATAAGTTAATGTAGAAGGGATCACCTGAAGAGTAACCCACTCTGAAGATCGTTTGACAACAGTCCTTGCCTGGTGAGAGGAGATGGGCAGATAGCTGATCTGTCTGCCAGAGACTGAATGACACTTTAACTTGTCCAGAAGAGTTGAAGCAGTGCAGTGAAAGGTCAAACAGGCTTTCAGGATGAGCGTGTTATAGAAGGGTCTGGGAGGTGGGCAAGGGAGAGAGGGTGTCTCTCTCATGCTGTGTCCTCTACCATTGCTAGTGCTGCTGGGCCAGCAGCATTAGGAGAAGGAACTAGGGACTCTGGTGCTCTGAAAGCGAATGAGATGTGTCACACTGAGGTCCATACAGTGCTTAAGGACAGGTGTGTGTCGTTACCTGCTCCTGCTCTTGAGGGTGACCATTCACCACAGATTTTAGGGGGTTTTGTGCATGCCTTGTGTGAGCAGTGGCACAACCTGCCAGGGTTCTCCAGTACCTCCTGTTCATGCAGGCTGGGTGCAGGGCAGAACAGACACGTAACCTCAAGCCTACAGCAGAACATCTGTACCTCCTGCTGTGTCACCTGCCACTGAAATGTAGCCTTTTATTAAGGACAGCATTTCTCTACCACTCTGACTGAAAGAGTATGGGAACAAAAGTTTTATTCTGATTTTTTTTGTTCCCCTCCCTTCCTTTAACTTCCTATTTAGAGAGAATCCAAAGCCTCCCTGTAATACCTCTCTTTGTGTTTCTTTACAGGTCAAGTTAGTCTTATTTTAAAGTAAGAATTTCTGGTGCTGCTGTTTGGTTTGGTTTTTTTTCCCCCATGTATTCTCTATTGTGATACCTCTGGTAAAAGGGTAATTAGAAACTTGTTTGACCTGACTGTTTACATAACGTGCAAAGAAATTCTGAATTAATCTCTCTTAATCCTGTGTCAGAAAGAGCAATTTCAAGATACTAAGTACCAAATAAATATACAAGATCTTTTCAGTCCTTTCTTGCATAACAGAATTCTCTCTAAAGTTAGACTGATAAGGATTTTACTATTGGTAGCTGCTTCCATCAGCATGAGGTAAGCAACTAGAAAATGGAGCAAACTGAAGGACTTTAGGAATAAATAAACTAAGTCCAGAAGAGATGAGTAAGACTTTTTCCATTTGACTAGCTGTGTAACAAAGAAATCATTTTACTGCACAGTAGTCTCCATGTGCTAAGTGAATAAGTTGCATGAATTGTAACATTATTTGAATATTACTAACATACAAAGTGTTGGAGCAATTGGTTGGTACCTAATTTCAGTTCTGAACAGGACATGTTCCCTGTCCCACCCACCAACTTCAGCTTCTACTTGATTGGAATTGATACTACAGTGGCTTTTTCCAGCTTGGTTGTAGCTGTAACTCACGTGGTGATTCAGTTTCTTGAAAGGAATCAGCCTGGAAAACAATCCTCAGGAGCTAACTGTGCTCTTCACCTGTTGCTCTTGCCTGAACTGTTTTTGCAACATCTCAGAAGTGGGCAATGCCCACCCACAGTGGTGGGTTTGTGTTTATTTTATGGCTAAACCCTTATTTTCATTTCTTTACTTGCTTCATCAGACCTGGCAGTGGCTCATTGAAGAGTATTATTCAGCTGGCCCACACTTACCAGAGAGTGGCTTTTCTCCAGCACGATTGCTCGTCCACACTTCAGTCTTTTGATAAGCTTTACTCACAGTAGTATCTTTTATCAGTGACTAAAAGTCTACTGATCCTGTGAGGACCTCATGAGCAATACTGCAACTAGCTGACGATTTACAATTTAGTTCTTGGAATCCATCTGTTAGCTGGTTCCTGATCCACTTCAAAATGTGTTTTATTGATCATTTGCAGCATAACATCAGGCATGCATGTGCTACTTATATATGTCAATATAAGACATTTGATATTATAAGCCTGTAACTTAATCAGCTGTGTTCATTATCAGTATTCCTCAGATATTTATTTTTAATGAAGCAAATAACTTGTTACTGGTGCACTGACTTTAGGTGATAGATACTGGTCCTGTGCTCAAAGGAACTGTGATTTTTCTCAGACTGTACAGTCTAAATAACAGGATCTCATACACCAAAAACGTTGTTTTTGTGAGGCCCTGAGGTTATTCCACAGAGTAACAGTAAATGTGATTGACATCCTTTATGCTGTTGTCTGTGGTGATCTGCAGGAAACACTCAGATCCTTCCTGTAAGGAATTCTCCTGTAAATATTAAGCAAGGGACTGTTTGGATCACCTTGTGAAGAAAGAGGGCAAGAATCTCTGTTTAGAGAATTACTTGTGTTGACAGACAGCATTATTTGCTGTTACCATTTTAAGGTAAAGAACATAACCTGGCATTTCTGGGTGGATGTTTTCATTAAGGAAGGAGCCTGGTCTAGCAGGGTGCTATTGTGATTTCTAGCAAAACAAATCATCTTTTTAAGGAGGAGTTATTTTGGAAACAGCAGTGTTTTACTTGGTCTGTTCCATCCCTAGTCTGGTTTATCATGTGGTTTGAATTGTCCTCTCCCCTCTACCTTTCTTAAAGAGACAAGTTGATTATTTAAATTGATAATTTCAACAGTCTGGAAATGCTTTGTCAGGATGTAATATTAAACCAATTGAATATTTACTGCTACTACAAACCAGAGCAGGAGAAAATAATCTCGTGATGTTGTTTTTTGTTCCCTTCCTTTATTTGCTGCTGGCTGTGGTCCAGAAATGTCTTTTGTGCTATGTTAGACCTTGCAGGCTGTTGCTTGGACCTTTTATGAACACTGTCTTTCAAATCAGCTGACTCCTGTTACTTTCTGCTGCCTTTGTTTGTGGCTGGGAAATTACTGATCGTTCAGGTTTTGAAATCATCTTTACTATGAGTCCAACTCAAAATGTAAAGCTCTTAAATCCAAGCACTTAGTAAATTAACAGTGTGACTTGAGGTCAGCTTTTTGGTGGCAGGAAGGAAAGATAATGACTATCTGTAGTGATTGGATGAGGAGTAATGGCTTCAAACTGGAACAGGGGAGATTGAGATTAGACATTACGAGGCCCCTTCCAGCCCAGACATTCTGTGATCTTTCAAGGCCAGGTTGGATGGGGCTCTGCTCTAGTGGGAGGTGTCCCTGCCCATGGCAGGGGGGGTTGGACCAGATGATCTTTAAGGTCCTTTCCAACCCAAACCATTCTGTGTTGAAAATCAACTCTTACTCTACCCCTTAACTAACATAAAGGTAAAGCTCTTACCTGTGTATTTGTATTCTTTATTAAGAGATACTTCAGTGAAGTCTCTGTGAATGTGCTGGGATGTTCTCATTATTTAACTCATCCTAAATGCCCACTAACAATTAGATCAGTTTATAAAATATTTGAGTCCATCATCCTCATCATAGACAGTGTTTATTTCTTAGGTGTATACATTTTTTAAGAGCATGTGATGGCTTGAGAAGCTGTCTTGACCCCCATCCCTGGTTGACAATGTATTTAACTTTTCAAAGGCTAGCCCCTCCTCTGTGTGTGTTCTGATGGTCATCCTTGGGGAAGAGTCACACACAGAAGTGTTGTGTGGCATACTCTGAATGTGTCAGTTCCTTCTAGAAGAATATTCCTTTGTTTATTTTAGTGTCACTTTGTACCTGGTTCAGTCACCAAGTGCCTGTTTAACTGATGTACTTGGTTTGTTTAAAATACTATTTTCTTCTTAAAGGGAGCTTTTATTTTGAGACTTGAAACTGAAAATACTGTTTCTTTCAGGGAGCCCATGGAATGCAATATGCAAGCCCTGACTCAGCAGCAGGGTGCTGAAAAAACTAAGGTAGATTTCAGGACAGCAAACTTCTTAATATATTGACAAAAACACTTGTTTTTTCACTTTTCCCTTCAGATTGTGTCCATTGATATTTACCATGGGAAACTTCAAGGTGAGAGGTTAAAACTAATCAAATCAGCTGGATGGTGTCATGTCATCAAAGTCATTAAGAAGACTTAATTACACTGATAGCAGGGTTTGATTCTAATGATAGTTAAACTCTCAAATATGGATGCAAAGGCATTTCCAGCATGAAGGGGACCTGTTCAAGCATTGGTGTATGTGCTTTGTATCAGCATGAGTTATGTTGTCTTTGATTGCATGGCTGTGCTTCCTTTCTGCATTCCTCATAGCTCCAAGCCTCCCTTACAGTGTATAATAAATAATAGCCACTACATAAGACATGTTGACCTCAGGTCATCTTCATTTTGTTTAATGTGGGATAATTCTTGCACTGTAGAGAGGAGTCTTCAGTGTCTTGTGTGCATTTTTCAAAGGAGTTGAACCATAGGCACGTTGCCTGTTGTGCAGATAGAAATTCTACCTAGAAGCAAAACATGCTCAAATTTACACATCATCTAAACTTTAATTATCAGTTTAGATGTCTGCAGCCTGGTCTAGTTCTAAAATTATTTTAGAGAGCTGGTACAAAAAGCTATTCCCTTTTGTTTCCAAATCACCATGGTAATGTTTACTAGAGTATGTGAAAACTGCTTCTCAAATTAAATACTCCTGAGAGTGGGGAAGTTTAATGATAGTGCTGGGGCTGTATGGCTTCCTCTGATGGCAGTGCATCCAAAATGTGAAAACTGGCCTGGGAGGAAATGGAACCTTCTGGTGCCACTGGCCCAGTGCCACCTTACTGATCTGGGCCTCTCAAATGCTGGTCAAAGTTCCCTGTCATGATACCATGAGAAAGTTTTTGAGTCTTAGAAGTAAACTGTTCTGGCCTCCCTGTGTGTGATCTCCTGTTTCCAGTCCAGTGAAGAGTGAGGACTTGTAGCAACTGTTGATATCCTTTCACCTTGCTTCAGATAAGCCTGAGATGCAATGAGTGGAGAGTGTTTTGGCAGCAGCATGTCGTGTTGGGAAAAGTGCCCTGTGTTGTAGAGGTTATCAGACTGCATTGCTACTGTGGATTTTGACAACTGAAAAGTCTCCATCTAAGCAGCTTTGAAGGCAAGAGGATAAGCAAAAGAATAATGTGAGTCTCTTACTGCACCAAGCAGAGGTCTCTGAGCCTGGACTGATGGACAGTCATGTTCCTGCAAGGGAAAATTTGCTCCCTGCCCCTTGCTGCTAATGCATGGCAAGAGTGCCTGGGGAAAAAAAGGAAGAAAGAGCTTGTCCTTGCAGTAACCTGACCTACCCCAGGCTAGTAGTTAATGATTTGGATGGTACCAGGATTTTCTTGTATGATCAAGCTCCTTTGGAATACTCACTGCTTTGGTTTACCACCTCTGGTAGTAAAACTGTTTGTGGCACAACTTTTAGTATAGAACTTCTGTATAATTGTTACTTCTGCCACTTTTCCTTAGAAAATGTGCATGACTATAAAAAAAGGACTCTTCACAAATATTTCTGTGAGCTGTATGAGTTATTGAATATTTCATCAGCAGGCTTGATAACAATGGAGATTGCAAATCCTGCATTCCTCAACTGGAATGAACTGGGGATCCAAATCCCATACAAAACATCATGCAGTTTCATCTTACGATTTTAGATCCCACATCTGTTCTGTTGCTCAAGGCTTCTTGTCTTGTATCTGTGGTACTATGCCTGAATTAATAAATTCTGTGGTATCTTATCTAAGATGAGGTCAGGGTTGGGTAAATCACATCAGTAATTCAGAAATAACTGAGTTGGAGAGCTGGTTTCTAACTGTTTTAACTTCAGGGTATTGCCAGTTGCTCTAAAAAGGCCAGAGGAATGGTGGAGTTCTTCACTGGGACTATTTAGCCTGAAGATAAGGAGGCTCAGGGGAGACCTTGCTCTCCACAACTACCTGAAAAGAGGTTGGAGCAAGGTGTGTGCCAGGCCCTTCTCCCAAAGAGCAAGCAATAGGAGAAGAGGAAATGGCCTCAAGTTGTACCAGGGGAGGTTTAGTTTGGACAGTAGGGAAAATTTCTTCACTGAAATGGTTGTCAAGCCCTGGAAGAGGCTGCCCAGGGCAGTGGTTGAATCACCATCCCTAGATATGTCTATAAGTCATGGAGATGTGGTGCTGAGGGACATGGTTTAGCATTGACATAGTAGAGTTAGGTTAATGGTTGGATGTGATGACCTTAAAGGTTTTTTTCCCAACCTAAATTATTTTGTGATTCTGTGGAAGTGCAGTGACTTGTCCACAAATATGGAATAAATTTAAGCAGAATTTGACTATCTAAGCAGATGTGTAGCAAAAGAGTCTGTGGCTTGAGTGCAGCTAGAGTGGGAGACGTGCCTCTGTGTAGCTAGGGTGCCACATGACTTCTGTGGTAGCACGCAGCTGGGAACAGAGGGTAAAGCTTTATCTGCCAGCTCAGGTGTAAAGAACCAGATGCCACTGGGCAGGGAGGCACCTGTGTGTGACCTGCTGGGGGATCAGATGCCAGTGAAGCAAGCCTCGCTGTGCCAAAGGCAGGCTGTGGTTCCTCTTCCTTAAAGAAAGCTGTAACAGCCTGTTTGCTGTGCCAAATGTCTGTCTTAACACCAGTTTCAACCAGTTACACCAGTTTATAGGTACCACTGCGGCTCTATCACCTTGATTTGTTCTTTACTCACCATTTGCTTTGCACTGAAGGAAGCAGGATCCTGTAGCTAAGCTGCCATGACTTGTCCCACAGCAGAAATAAAACCATTAATACGGTGTTTGCAATTTTATGCATTGGAAGTAAACTTGGAAAGAAAACTCAATTTTTGTGTTAATTTTGTTTTAGAGTCCACATGGATTTTTTTTTTTAAGCAAGGGGAAGGCATGGTGGTTACTTTCAAGATCAGCTTATTAAATATCATCTTCTGGTGATCTTCTCTAGAGCACAAGTCTTATGACAAGCAGCTGAGGGAATTGGGCTGTTTAGCCCAAAGAAAGGGAGGCTCAGAGGGGACTTTATCCCTCTCTACAGCTACCTGAAAGGAGGTTGTAGAGAGGTGGGTGCCCATCTTCTCTCCCACGTAATGAGTTGATAGGAAAAGAGGAGATGGCCTCAAGTTGTGTGAAGGGAAGTTTAGGTTGGATATTAGGAAAATTCCTTCACTGAAAGGGCTGTCAAGCCCTGGCCCAGGCTGCCAAGGGCAGTGGTTGAATGGCCCTGCCTGGACATGTTTGGAAGTCATGTAGATGTGGTGCTGAGGGACATGGGTTAGTGGTGGACTTGGCAGTGCTCACTTAACGGTTGGACTCAATGATATTAAAGGTTTTATCCAACCAAAATGGTTCTGTGGTGAGACTTTGGTGCAAGACAGATGCTGATCTGGCATTTTCACAGTGATAACCTTGTTACAGGAGATAGAACATTGTGTTTTTCCATCAGAAAGGTAGACACAGTACTCATAGATCCAGAGATGTGAAGGTATAAGTCTAGGACCTTATATTTGATGGTATCTTACTGTGCAGTCCTCACACATTGATTGTTAGCTCAAGAAACATTTAGAGGAGTTATTCTGTCACATTATATGTGGCAGACTGTTGTTTTGCATCAAGAACTCAGGTCGCAGGTAAACTGTGAAGACCACTGTGAATGGTCTCAGTGGACATGTGTTCCACATGTTGCATTCACCCCCAGCTCCCTCCTCCAGCTTGCACCATGTTTGGGCTAAAATACATGCACTTCTGTATTGAGTGTGAAATGATACTGGGTGCTTGGGTAGTGGATAAGAGCCTTGCAGTTCAGTTATTTATTCAGATTCAGATGGTGGTGGTATCCAGAGTTATTCAGGTCTATACCTACCTCACGTTATTTTAGTGGTGAATCTGACCAACTTTATCATCTTAGACAAGACTGATGTTAATTCAAAGGGTATCTGATTCCTCTTTTGCAAGCTGTTCACCTTCATCCCTTGATCCTTCCTCCAACTTTTGGTTGTTGTATGTATCAGACATATAGGTGAGACCACTTGTAGTCATCTAGAAAATTAGTTGATCATGTGAAAAGACCATTCAGCTGGCAAGAGCACGAGCCTCCCTTGTGGTATCTTCATCTGAACCTTACACCATCACAAGCCATGGAATTCACTGAAGGAATTACCCGTTTGCCAGCCAGGGAGAAATTCCTATCTGCTAAACTGTATTTTGCAATAAATCTCGTGGCCAAGATGTAGATGTGAGTCTAAGATTGCATCTATCCTTTTCAAGACATGTGACTTTGTGTTTATGATGCTCTTTGCCTGTCGTTGGCCCAGCAGAGGAGGGAGGCCAAAGGTTAGGACCTGGTTTCTGATGTGACTGACACGTGCATTCAGTGGATTTTCACCCATTAGTTGTTCACCAAGCCATGAACCAATCCCATCAGTGTTCACTCTCTTCTGGGCGTGGAGCTCACCTAGGCAATTTTGCTATGCAAAGATGATAATCTTGGGAAGGGCTGAAGCTTCACACCAGCTTCTTTGGCAGTTCAAAGGCCACACAGACCATGCTGAGCTGCCATAGCAGATGTGTACATCAGAGTGCCATGGACATCTCTTACAGGTGACGTGTTACAGCCACAGGCAGCAGGTGGAACTCGAGTCTCCTTTGCCAGGAAGAGATTATCTCTGGGATCAGTTCCCAGACAACTCTGCAGCTTGTTCTGCTTCAGAGCCTTGAATTTTTGGTGGAAGAACTGAGCAGACCTTTCTTGTCTCATCTTCTGAGTACCTTTTAAGAAGCAGTAAGATTGTTCATTTTACAATTATTTCCTCTCTCCAGCTTCTTACTACCCCTGAAATATGTCTGACCACTTAAAAGCAGAAGGAGCAGCTAATTAGCAGAAAGTTGCTTCGTGTGTGTAGCTCAGCTGGACATCTTCTGCCT
>NW_008592834.1:43033-52510 GCF_000691845.1 Merops nubicus | reverse complement strand
CCCATGGCAGGGGGATTGGAACTAGATTGGTCCCTTACAATCCAAACCATTCCATGATTATATGATTACTGTTTCCAAAATCCAGATGATACTGTGTGCTGTAACAAATGAAGTAAAGTTATCAGTTCACCTAAGGAGTGTGGGTAGCTATGGTACTCATTGATCCCTGGCTCTCTGTCTGTGTGAGCAAAGGTCTGTACCAGGAAGTGAAGTGGGGCTGAAGCCTCTAGGGATCGTGTCCGAGTGGCAGGAACTGGGGAGACTGGGATCCCAGATACAGCCACTGGGCAAACAGAACGTTGGAGCCTAGCTGCTGCCGGGACCCAGTTGTAGGTATATTTTTACTGTTGAATGCCCATCCTGCTCAGCAAGAGGGGTGAGGCAGACAGGACCATAGATGCTGTGTTCCTGCGAGTGCTCAGTGCCTGTCTGCTCTGCGTGGCTGGTGATGGGTATATCTGTGCAGCGTGTATAGGTGCACATGTGTGGTGTACGTGTATGCTCTGTGTGCATGGGCCTGCTGGGCATGCAGCTGCAGCCTCACTGCTAGCTGGAGGTGGGGACATGGAGCGGTCCATGTCAGCCTCATCTCTCCTAAATTATTTGATCTGACGTGTATTTTCTTCCACCATTAAAGTATACCTATATTTCTCTTTCTTGATTATCAGACTTTTTAAACCTCTCCATTGTTTGGATCATGATGAAAGTTTTACATGGAATTAAACAGTATCCTGGTCTGGATGTCCTTATATGAGTCAATTGCCAGATTGCACAGTGATCCCCCTGTCTCTATAACAAGATTTTCTTATACTGAAAAACATTCTGCGCATAGTGAGGGGAAAAGAGAAGCTGGGCAGCTTTCCCTTTAACTTTCTACTGAATGTGAATTCAGGCTTCAGATAGGAAATGTGTCTTGACTCAATGCTTCAAGGTTCCCCAATGCTTTAAGGTTTCCCCAATTCAGACTGTATGTCAAAAAAAAAAAGAAAAAAAACAAAAACAAAAAAACACCCCTTTTTTTTTTTTTTTTGTTCCCCAATGCTTTAAGGTTTCCCCAATTCAGACTGTATGTCAAAAAAAAAAAGAAAAAAAACAAAAACAAAAAAACACACCTTTTTTTTTTTTTTTTTTAAATTTTGTCTCATTATGTTACACCAATATATCATCTTTTCTGAAAAATCTCTATTTCATATTCTGATAATAAGTTAAAAAAAAAAAAAGTTCTTTCTGAAACGTATTAAAAATAAATGAGTATGAGGACCGGTAAGAAAAAACTGATATTATAAAAAAAACCAACTCTTATTTTGATATTACTGCATATTTTCTGTATCTGTTGACACACAGCACAGTACCTAGTACAATAGAGCATCAATGATGTGAGCCATTGTGTGGTACTCTAATGGAAACATTAAACCTAACAATAATAATAATAACAATAACATTGATTTAAGGGTTCCTTACTCAGTAGTACCTTAAGGAGTGCAATGTAATCCAAATTGCTTCAATAGAGATATAGATATGCTATATTTTATCTGTATGTGTTTATTGCTTAGACTATTTTTAAAAAATTATGGATACTAAGAAGTGTACTCTTAAATATTAATATGTAGATGCAGTGTTAACATCACATGGTTTTCACCAGGGAACCATACAACTTCGAGGATGCAATTATAATGAGGTAGAGAGCTACTATGGTTATTATTTACTGTGTGCTGTACGATGATACTACCAACCTTGTATATAAATAAAGATGTACTCATTCTTTTATTGTCTAGAACAAAAGGAATGTACAAGAGAGACTGACACAGCTGGGGTGTTTGCCAGGGGCAACCATGGAAGATTTGAACAGCCCTAGGGAGTGCTGTTGACCAGGAGCACTTCAAATAGGGCATGTAAACAGGGATCAAAAGGGCTCCACCATTCACACAGAAGGGCACGAGAGAAGCGCTGTGGCATCAGGTGGCCAAGTTGCAGGGAACAGTTAAAAGGCTGCCCAGTGTTAGAAGGGGGGAGACTGATACAGGAAAGTAGTTTTAGAGTCATGCTCCTGTGGTGGACACCACAGAAAATGAGGCACCTAGGACATTGGTGACCCAGAAAAACAAGACTCTGCTTTAGTCCTCACCCTCAGCATTACAGCCCAAACCAGATATGGAGCTTTAACAACTGCAGACAACCACAAGCAATGTCTCTGTGAAGAAATTGTACTAGCAGCCCACAGTGGACGCTGTAAAAAGAAATGAGTGCTCTCTCTTAAGGAGCACTGAAACAGACATCTGCCGGCCTGCCAGGGAGTCATAAAGTGTATGCTGCCTTCCAGGAGCTAAATTCTGAGCAGGGAAGTGGACACTTCAGAAAGGAGAGTCATCCTGCAGGAAGACCTGGATAGGTTGGGAGACTATGCTAATAAGAACCTGATGAATTTCAATAAGTACAAATGGAAGGTCTTTTACCTGGGAAAATATAATCTAAGAGTGCAGCACAGACTGGGATCTACCTGGCTGGATAGCAGTTGTGTGGAAAGGGACTTGGGGGTCCTAGTGGACAAGCAGTTCAATGAGTGAACAGTGTGCTGCCATGGCAAAGAAAGCCAATAAGATACTGGGTTGCATCAACAAGGGCATCACCAGCAGAGATAAAGATGTCATTATCCCACTCTACTCAGAGCTTGTCAGGCCACATCTGGAATATTGTGTTCAGTTTTGGTCCTCACCATGCAAATAAAGATGTGGACAGGCTGGAGAGGGTCCAGAGGAGGGCCACAAAGATGATCAAAGAACTAGGAAGCCTTCCATATGAAGAAAGGCTGAGAGAACTGTGTTTGTTCAGTCCTGAGAAAAGAAGGCTTAAGGGACACCATATTACTGCGCTGCAGTACCGAAAGGGTGGCTACAGAGAAGGCGGAGATTCCTTCCCTGGAAAAAGAGGGGATCCCCTCCAAGTCATGTGGAGAAGGCAAGGAGTCATGGTCACAAGTTACTCCTGGGGAGATTCCAACTGGACAGCAGAGGAAAATTTTTGAAAATAGAACAATCAGCTGTTGGAATAATCTCCTCAGGGAAGTGGGTGGATTCCCCAACATTGGACACTTTTAAGATTCAGCTGGAATTCAGGACATTGGGCTATTTTGTCTAGACCCTTCTTCTGCCATGAAAACTTAGACATGATGATCCTTGAGGTACCTTCCAGCCTGGTATTTGATGATTTTATGATTCTATGATTTGATAAATGTCTTGCTGTATTCATTTTATAGGAAAAAGAAAAGTTGGTTAGAAGAGCTTTAGCTGAAAAGTAAAATAACTGAACAGAATTACTTCTGTTTTATCCCCAAAAAGACAAGCTACGTAAAAACCTTTCCACGTGATTAATTTCTATTTTAGATTAAAAAGTATTTAATTGAAAAATTTCTAATTCTTTCTTATCTCAAGACAAGTATCCATACCCAAGGCCATATCTAAACCATCAGTTTTAGTTAGAATTCTTCATCATTTTAAATGGAAAACAAAAAGTGTTGAGTATGTTTTCTTCAAGAAAGAAAAGGAATCATATAACTTAAAACAAACAAACCAACCCAAGCCCAACCCCCCATCAAAGTTGTTAAGAAAGGTCACATCCTGATCAAATCTGATCTATATCTCCCTGTAAATACGTGTATGAGTGTAGATGCAGTTTGGGCTCCACCAATGCTTTTCCCAAATCTTGCCTACAGTATAGATGAGAGATACAGGGGACCCAAGGTAAAACCTGTATCTAAAGCCAGTCTGGTGTCTTAATCATATGGCAGTCATCCTTTCATTAACTTAAACACAAATCTGTTTCTCCTGGAATAGCTGGAAAACTGGTTTCTACTTTCTATAAAATGTGAAAACGAAGTAAGCTTTGAATAAAGGCTGGTTTTCATATATCAAATTTTTGGAGTCATTTTTTGGTTTGTTTGTTTTGGAAGCAAGAAGAGACCAGTATAAATTCATGCCTGTATGCTATGTTCTAAAACAGTTGTGGGTTGTTTTGTTTTGTTTTTAAGAAAACTGAAACAAATTAGAATTATCTTCTTCTGACTAATAGCCTGAATGGATGGACATTTAGATATTTACTATTAGCATATATCATAAGGCTTCCATGGATTTAAGCTTTATTTTCATTGGAAATAAATTGCTTTTGGTAGGGAACTCTCAATTTGTTTATAATACTGAGACAAATATAAATATAAGAAAGATAAAGAAGCCAAGCTCCTTGGCTTTTTGCCATTATTTCTGAACTATGGACAAGCATAATTCTTACTGCCAAGTTTGAAGGAATGGAAAGAAAGAATGTACTTATCAGCCTTCAACAGAAATAGGCTGGAGGGTTTTCCATCATCATGTTGGATAAATTTCTGGATGACAATCACAAATTTTGAAAAAAATACATAGCAACATACACTGCATCTGAAATATTTATTTTGCAACAAATGGAATATAATGGTTGCTAAAACCCCAACGAATTAATGCATAGTTTCTGTCACCAACTCAAAGAAAGGGATTTTTCAATGCAAGGCTTTTTTTCTTAACTAGGCATTGTTCTGAATTTTATTTTTAGCCATAATTCTGTACAGATGACATTGTTTTTGTCAGGTATCCCAAAGAAACTGTGCTGCTAGAGATGGAAGGAAAAGGATGAAAATATAAATGAATAATTTATTTTTATATAAAGGAGAATTTATACTTACCTGCTCATTATGAAGTTTCTGAAAGAGGTTCACATTCTCACAACCTCACATGTGCTTTGGGAAGGAGGCAGGAGTATTCACTGGTATTCAGAGGCCATTTGATGCTGAAGATACCTAGGAGAACAAAAATTGGCTGTGTCCTATCTATAAAAAGGACAAGGCTTTCCACATCCATCAATGCTACTTGTGTTTTTGTTTACTTGGTCACCTTCAATACCTGACTCTGTAATGATGGAGAGTGACAAGAACAATGCACCTAACTTAAACTCTGGAAAACTGAACATCCAGTATACAGTAGTTCTGGGCTGCCATGTAGGATCCTTCTACAGTCAACAGATTAATACAGCACTGCAAAGTGGATAAATCAATGAGATCTCTCTGAATAGGTCTTCAGTTAACACAGTTAGAGATGGAATCTAGGTAATTAGCCATTAGATGACTAAAATTAATTGCAAATGTTTTTAGAAAGGGTTCTTTACTAATATTTATACAGCTCTTTTCCTTCAGTCTCCCTCGCTCTCTCTCCCCCACTGTCTTCTTATCTCCCTCTCTCTCCTCCCCTGCCCCCCCCCTTTCTCTCTCTCTCTTCACAAAGAACCTATGAAAAGACAGGAGTTTTGGGCTTTCTTTTGTTTCAAAGTGATTCTGAATTTTCTTGCTCTGGAAGGATACCGGATTTCATTAAATGTTCCATTTATCTTGGATATGGAATGTGCTAATTATTATTCATGGCTAAGGATGCGAAGGAATGTAAATGCAGGTGAAAATGATGCTACAAGCAAATCAAAACCCTGACCTACTTACATGATTTACCCGCTAAAGAGTGGAGAAATAAAAAACCTTTGGGGTACTTCGATTATAATGTCACTAGATTCTAATTGTCTCTGTATGTATTTCTGTCATAGCATCTCTAAATATTTCTTCTTTTGATCTTCAAAACTTATCAGTCCTTAGTGATTTCAGCTGTAAAAAAAAAAAAAATCTTATAATCAGGACTGAAAATCATACTTGGTTAGATATTAACAAAATAAGATGAGCTTTCCATTTGCTTGTCTGATTAGATAGGCATGGTGGTTGACCCTGGCTGGATGCCATGTACCCACCAAAGCCACTTTATCACTCCCCTCCTCAACTGGACAGGGGAGAGAAAATATGATGAAAAGCTCATGGGTCGAGATAAGGACAGGGAGAGATCAATCACCAATTACCATCATGGGCAAAATAGACTCAATTTAAGTCTCAGCTGGGGAAATTAACTTAATTGCTAATTAAATCAGAGTAGGGTAATGAGAAATAAAAACTAAATCTTAAAACACCTTCCTCCCAACCCTCCCTTCTTCCCAGGCTTAACTTTACTCCTCATTTTCCCTGCCTTCTCCCCCCAAGTAGCACAGAGGGACAGGGAATGGGGGCTGCAGTCAGCTCATCACACATTATCTCTGCCACTCTCCTCCTCAGGAGGCAGACTCCTCACACTCTTACCCTGCTCCAGCATGGGCTCCCTCCCACAAGAGACAGACCTCCAACGTGAGTCCTTTCCACAAGGTGCAGTTCTTCACAAACTGCTCGAGTGTGGGTCCTTTCCATGGGGTATTGTCCTTCAGGAACAGTCTGCTCCAGTGTGAGTCTCACGGGGTCACAAGCCCTGCCAGCAAACCTGCTCCAGCATGGGTTTCTTTCTCAACAGGCTCACAGGTGCTGCCCTAGTGTGGTTTTTGACAGGGTCACAGCCTTCTTTGAATGCATCCACCTGCTCTCATGTGGTATCCTCCATGGGCAAAATGTGGATATGTGCTCTTCCATTAGCTTACCCGGGCTGCAAGGGGACATCCTGCTTCACCATGGATTTCACTACAGGCTGCAGGGGATTTGGGTTCATGTTTGAGCTTTGTGCTCTACAAGACCCTTCCACAACATCAGTGCTGTTGTTTCAGTGGTTTTATGTGGATAATGCAGAAGTTTTATGAAGCAAGCTTTGAGGTGTTCAGACTCCTGTATCTTACCCTCACGTTTGTGATCCTCAGTTGTGGGGAAAAAACAAACCAAACCAAACCAAAAAGAAAAAAAAGCAAACCCCAACAACCAACAGAACCCAAAAAGCAAACAAACAGGATGGATCTCTGTCTTGACTTAGACTAAAATCAGTTATATTACTCTGGTTTCTACTATGTCAGAAAAAAAAAAAACAAACCAAAAAAACAGTAATGACCTCTGCTTGTACCCATTTATTTGTCACTGTCTTCTGAGATCTGCTATGCTAACTGTATACCTCAAGTTTTACATTTCCAAGGTGATCTTCTTTAAAGAGAATACTTTTAGTAGAAGAGCTTTTGACAGAACCAGACATAAGATAGATACATAGTAGAAGATTTGGAATAGTGTATGCAAGGATGACCTTTTGCAAAAAAAGGGGGACGAAAAGAAATTGTCATGGGGCAGCAAGAGCCACCTTCTACTGTGGTTCAGTTGCAACAAGAGAAAGTTAACTTGTTAAAGTACTAGTTCTATCAGGAATGACAGGTAAATAAAGAGCCATCGTGAGTGACAGCTTAATGGTACACAGGAAGACCTGAGGTCTTCGTTACCGTGGAAAACAGCTGTAGATTTGTGAGGGTGCTTATAGTGGTTATTATACAAAAGTTCATAAAAATCAGCAGCAACACTGTTAGCAGAATGAAAACTAAATCTACAAAAGGCTACCTTTAGGGGGAAGTTTGACATTTCTTTCTGCATAACATGGATAATTTGAATATTGGGTATTTGGTGGGTTTTTGTTTTGTTTTCTTAGAGTTTTTTTTTTTTTTTAATTCTACTAGATTTTAATAGTCAAATTACCAAATGAAGTAAGGAATTACAGTGTTGTTAAAAAATCTGTGATGATTAACTGTAAAGAAAAAAAATCAGAAAATAATAAAAAACTGAGTTTTTGATAGAACAGATTACTTTCAGGGAAATGGCATTTATATAATAGTTTTTCTATGTGTGTTTTATCATAACCAGCTTTCATGAACATTGTGCAGTATCCCTATTTTCTTTTTTAAATACAAAGCATGTCAGGATTCTTTATAGGGTATCATTTTTGTAATAACTCATTGAAAATTTTCTTATGCATACTGAATTATTTAATGCTAATAAATACTTAAACAAAAATACATAAAAAATATATAACTCAGCATATAGAGACAAAAAAAGTTGAAGAATTTGAATATAACATAAGAATAAAATGGTTCTTCATTTGAAATAATATACAAATCTTTAAAAACATTTTTAATAAAGGAAAATTACAATTCATTGCCATCTGTACAAAACAGTAAAACTAGCCTACTAAATTGTTCCTTAAAAAATTCACTTTTATTGCAATAAAATAATTTTTAAAAGCAGCACTTAAAAAAAAATCTGATGAGGACATAATAAAATAAAGAACCAGAGTATTTTAACATGCAATTAATACAATTACAAATGCAGTATTTTTTTAACATGCAATTAATACAATTGATACTATTACAAATGCAGTATATATTTCAGTAAGACTGTGCCATAAGACAATATGCTATTATTCTTTACGTTTGGTACTAGATTTGTTTCCTTGAAAAATGTCAGAATTAAATTTGTTGTGAATAGCTTTGGCTGAAGATTCTAACAGCATCCTTGGTAGCAGAAACTTCGTAAGACTGCAAATTTTGGCTGTGGTGAAAATAAGCTAATTCAGAGGAAATGGTTTTTTTTTTATGACAGAGACAATCTACAAAATGAAATTCTGTGATTTCTTCCATGCAGTTTTCCTATTCAGAGGGTGACTGTTTCAGTCTATGCCAGTCATTGAGGCTACCGGTATGGCTAACAGAGGAAAATGTAAGCACATGCAGAAGGTGACTCACTTCAGTAATCTAAAGCAAGTGGTATTGATGAGAGTTTCCTTCTTCCTAGATATCTCAAAGGGAATTTAGCTGCATTTCTAGAGCTTGACCAACATTTTAAAGGTTAAGGTTGCAAATGGGTTGTCAGCCACAACTTTTCAAACACAGACTAGACATAGAGCTGGGTGATATTAACAGTAATGGGAAAAGATATTATGAATGAGTGATCTGGTTTGCTTCAAAAACAAAGAAAAGAGAAGTATCAGTAGATACATGTACAGAATTATGCATAGGTGTTAAAAGTTTCTTAGCACACAGGTAAAATGGAGGAATGATAGCTCTGAGACATGGTTTGTGTTATAACAAGATGGACAGGTCTTCCAAGTCATGTGAGAGGCCTGGGGTTACTGAAATCCTTGAAAGCTCATTGAGGAGGAAAAACCTGACGTGATTCTCAGGAAGGATAAGGATGAAGCAAAAGCAGGGGAATAAGCTACTGCTATAATTTGAAATACAGTGATTAAGTGGAGGCAGTCAGACTCAGTGTTAACAGTGATCTCTTTTGCCTTGAAAGTGATGAATTATGGGAAGCCTGGGTCAGACATTCACTCAGTGGCAAACATACTTATGAGATTAAATGGGGTTGTGTTTATTTAAGGAGAGAATATGTGTTCAAAAAGACAAAGGGTCAAAGACATCACTTTTATGTGCCTCAACATTAAACAAATATTCAAGTTTTGTGCTTTTGAATACATTTCAAAGAATAATATGACAAACATCTGTAAATTATGAACATTTTGACAATTATTCACTGTATTACAGAAAATAACAAATACTAAATAAAACCAAACCAAAACAGAGTGTTTTAAAACCAAGTGTTTCTATAGGGAAAAAAAAAAAAAAAAGAGGGGG
>NW_008592834.1:0-42905 GCF_000691845.1 Merops nubicus | reverse complement strand
AAATAAAAAAGAGGGGGGAGGGGAGAGGCTGGAGGGGAGAGGAGGGGAGGGGGCCATCCCTAAGTTCAGGTTTATAATCAAAGTCTATTTCTCAGAAAGAGAATCACAATTTAAAGTATCTATTCTCTGAACACTAAGGAGAAAAATAGCTCTATAGCCATCTTTTCCCTGCTGTTTTTAATGCAACATACATAAACAGAGACAAAAGTTAAAAGTAGAATAGTATGAGGGAGGAGAACTCCACTGATATAAGACAATTGCTGCTGGCAGTCCTTGGTCTTTCAGGCAGTACATCAGTTGCTCTCTGGCTCATTGCCCTGGTTTGTGATATGATATAGCTGATCTTTCTGACTCTAAGTAAAAACTGGTTGGGTCATTTCATCTCATTTTTCAGTAGAGTCTCACGAGGAGCTAGAAGAAAAGGAGCTAGAAGCAAAATGGCCTTGGGAGATCTGGAAGAACATACATATATGAGAAGACAACACTAGAACTCAATGTTTCTTAGGCTAATTCTTAGAATATGTTTAGTAGTTTCAACTTGTTCCCGCTCATCAACTATAGTTAAGACATTACAGTAAGTCTGTAATGAAAAAGAAAGAAGAGAGTCCCAAGGAAGCTAAGTCATCCTCTTTTTAATTGGACTTTTCAGTCCTCCATCTGGCAGTTTTCTAAGATTCCTCAAATGCATGAAAATGAGAATAAGTCTTCTCTTATTTTTTTCCAAAGTAGATGTAATTTTTGGTAAAGTGACTTTCAGTTACACTCTTTGTACTTATTAAGAACAATCTAGGTACAGAAACTGGAGATAGAATCAATTGATGTTATGATTTTAGTCAATATTCTTGATTATTTTTAGTTCTGAGACATTCAGATGCACTGTCAAATCTGTTATCCCTTTTTCTTTTGTTTACATGCTTCTCATTCAGCCCATAAATTTATATATAATTATGACATTTGAAAAGCTTGCCTTTATTTTTACACAGTCCTCTGTTGTACAGCATCCTCATTAATACTACACAGTGAATTGCATCCTCTGTGAAAGCAAGGCACTAGGAAAGTTTCATATTCTGGTCCTTCACAAATAAAAGAAAATTGAGTTCATTGCTTAGCTGTTTTTGAGTAATTTCTAACCTTAGACCTCCTCTTCCTAAATTCATTCATTATTTAACTAAACAATAGGTTACAGAAATTACCAGGCTAAACTGCTATTGTGTACGCACTAAGACTATGCATGTCATTTGAGAGAAACTGCACTTAAAGTAAGTCAAATTAGTATCATAAATGCATCAATAATGTTCAGATGAACAAAAGAGCTCCAGCTGCTCCTCTCACCATTTCAAATACTCTGTTGCTTTTGGCAGTCACCTCTTTTTGTGCAGAATATAATAAATGTTTCCTACTGACCTGTGATCCTGGTAAATCTTACACATTGCCACATTTCTTTATGGATCATGCTGCTCTGCACTGCAGCCGCAAGAGTTACGTTTAGACATGGTATTGGGATTCAGCTGCAGCCTTTTGTGATCCTAGTAGTGGAGGCCTACAAGAAGAGTAAATCACATGGCATTTCCTTTCCAAGAAAAGTAGGAAGCCTGAGAAAAAAGATAATGCCACTTTTGACATCCAGTAGAGAAAGGCAAGGTAATTGAAATACGGCAATTGATAGGTTCATATTTTGTTTTATTCTGTTTGCAAAGCATTTCTCTCATAAAAACATGTATATTTTATGAAGATCAGAGTGTATAACAGTCTGTTCCAACAAACTATTCTTATCTGTGCCTTTTGGGTGAGCAGTCCCTCCAATCCTAAGCAATAGCTCCTAGAAGTAGAGTGTGAAAATTTTAATCTGAAGAAACTCAGGAGACATTGACAAAAAAAGTCATAAATATATTGTGAAGTGTGAGAAGATATTTAAGAATTTCTCTTTTCAGGACTGCCAGTATTCTGTGCTACATGTACTCTGCCTAAAGACATGGATACAGCAGAAGCTACTGGTTGAGCTGTAGCATTGGAATGGATAGCAAAGAGAAAGTGTCACACAACACAAAATCCATGGCTACTGTAGCAACACTTGACAATCACGATATCTACATCAAGTGTCAGTGCAGGAGAAAACAAGCAAACAGTTGGCCTCAGAACTGTCTCACCAAAGGAGAAGATTGTTGATGATAGTTATATTTTAGAAGTTAAATATGTTCTGCTACTTCGTCTATATTTTAATCTTTTTCTTTCTCTATTCCATTAAAAGGTGTTTGCTTATTTAACTGACTTCTGTTTGCAATAGGAGAAAACTGAGAGTCACAAGGTATAGCGTAATCCTCTGATGCCTTTGGATGGAATCTTGAACCAATGTTTTATCATCTATCAAAATTATATGAACATTGCCCTCATTGCTGCCAATCAAGTCTTTGCAGAAAGGTTACAATTACTTAGTACATGAACAGATGAAGCTCTGGTTTTCTTCATTCTATTTGTTTGATGTAGTTTTATAAAGATGAAACAGAGAGTGCACTTAGGAAAAAGGATCACATTATTGGTACACTATATTAATAAAAATTCCCTTAGCAACATTCCTAAAGATCCTTGTATTACCAATCCATGAGGAAAACAAAACAAAACAAAACAAAACAAAAACAACAGCCTCTGGTGTAATCAACAGGTTGTCAGAGCTGTGAGAAGAATGGACCAAGATATATATATGACAAATAATGAAAAAAATACAAATATTTTGCTAATTACATGAGAAACACAACACTGTCAGGCCAACTGCTTGCTCCCTGATTTTGTAGGAAATAGTGGCATTGATTGGAACTGAAAGGAGGAAGATGCTGTAAATAAGAAGACACACAGGTGGTGAAATGATTAATGTTGGATCTAAACAGTACAGGTGTCTAGTAGTACTTGAAATGCCTAGGAAATAAATGGGATATTTATTCTCCCCGACAGGAAGAGCAAAAATTGTGTGCTTGATTCCCCTTCTCAACAAATGAAGTGTTGAGTAAACTGTTCTGTTGATTTATTGCAGGGGTATCAGCTAACACTCCTATTGAAAAATTTCCCTTGGTATTTTCTGTATGAGACACTATTTCAAGCATCTTTTCTTTAACCATAAGCATTAAATTTAAAATACACTGCATTCATTTTGGTAAAGTAGATGGACATGAGAGACTTCTGATACAACTAATACTGCTTGCTCACTCTCATTCTTAGTGTATATGCAACAAAACAATCTTCCAAAGCCTCCACATTCTCTTATCATTTGTTTTTGTAATAATTTAATCTAGTCAATCTTGACCTGATATTTCTGCTAACACATTTGTTATCTGCATGTTTAGTAGACAAGTATTTCAGGCTATTAATATTATATACAAAAGCTTTTTGTATTTAGTTCTTCTTTTATAAAGCAGCAGCTCTCTTTTTGGTTAAACCTTTACCGTGGAGAGTAATACAGGTGGTTAAGAGCTCATTTACCTCTTCCTGGAGATTTGCTTCCTATTCATGTTTTGTTAATTTCTGTAAAGAAGAAAATATGAAGAAAAACTAATCATAATTTTATTAAGCAAGGTAAACTCTTAAGCATTCTTTTTTTTTTATCACGTTGTGAAAATACTTCATTTTGACAGTTTGATAGGGAAACAAAATACATTCAGAGGAAAATTTGGTTTTATCAAGGAAAGTAGTTGAATAATCCATTATAAACACATTTGATAAAATAGAAACATTCTTGCAAAATAGTATTTGAATCTAATCAGCATTTTCCAAGGACAAATCTGTGCACTCAGACTTTTAAAATCAGTTATTTTTTTTCTAATATTTAATGCAATTTTGAACAATTTTTGAGTACATAACAGTTTCTGTATTTGCCAATACAGCAACTGCACTGTCTAGATATTAACTTTTTCTCTAACATGCATGTAAATAAGGCTATAATTGATAATTCTAATTAATTTTAATGCAATGTTAATTCCTTTTTTTTTTAAAAAACGGTCTCTACCATTGCTAAGTTTTTGAAGTACCATGTCACGTACTCCATGTTTAGAGCAGTCTTGTGAAATACCTATTAGTGTCATTTATTTGTAAGGATGATGAAATTGTCATCCTGTTATACAATTATATAATCTATAAGTAGGAAGCTCTTCACAGTGTTACTGTTGCTAGTCTGATTAAGTCGTGTCATTAAAGACCTTTAAATATAATGATTGACAAAGGAAACCTGTTGTGAGAAAATGACAGATGCCAACAGGGCTTTCAATTAATACTGTGGCAAAAGTTTAGTGCATCATCCTTTCTAAAATTGTCTATTCCTGTCTTTGATATTTAAGATCAGTCCCCTTTCATTACTTTATTCCCTACCAGCAACAACAAACACCTTGATAATGTTATGCCCTGGTTTTTCTTGTCACTTATCCTAGTTGATCCCTGCTCACTGGATAGTCTACCTCCCTGATCCAATCTTCTTCCAACCCACTGAACAGATGGTCTCACTATAGCTTTGTCTAACATTTTCAGCTTAAAACCCAAACATATCAGAAAACAAGAGTCTAAATTTTTAGCTTTTCATTATTTTTTTTCTTTTTTTTTTTCTTTTTTTAATTTTTCCTCATTAATTACAAGATGCAAAACTATCACAAAACAGAGAAATTTCTTTCTGTGGATACTTCATAAAGCTTTTTTTAATTCCTTATTTTTATGGCTCTAGTTTTCTTTCTGTACAGAACAAGAAGGCAATGCTTACCTATTGACACAAAAAACAAATAGTTTCCAGTGATGCTTGGCTGTCAACAAGATTTTCACACTCTGTAGAAATATAACATAATTATAGTTGCATTATCTAAACCAAATCCAAGTTCAGCCACAGCCTTTCTGAGAGATTTGAGAAAAGTTGTATAGTCACAGATCCATCCCACCCAGCTTTACACTCTCATTATCCTTATTATTGCGATCACAGTCTCCCTTCAAGTCCACACAGAGACACTGGTTCTTCAGCTAGGGATCAAGTTGTCTTAGGAAGTTTCTGCAGGTTTATCTGGACTATAGAATTTCCCAGTATATACTCAAACTCTATTTTATCCTGCAAGACATGCCATTAGACTGGATATGGTACTCTCTACCTAAGTAATAAATACACACTCCATATCTACAAGCTATATGTCATCAATTGTATTAATATTTAGGTGTTGACAAGGTACATAAAAAGCAACTACTTAAGAGTGTTATGGTAAATTTTCATAGTGAGACTTCTGGAAAGCTGCAAAGAATTATCGAGACAGTATTTTCTTTATATATATATATATATATATATATATTTAGGTGTCCATTAGCTTTTAAATCATTGTTTCAAGACAGTCACTGTAAAATGACCTGAACAAATACGACCAAGTCTTGTTGATATTACCCACATAGCAGGATTAGCACAATGGGAGGTATAAGGATATAAGGAGATACATATATATATCCCTCAGTCATGCATTTCACAAGGATCCTGAGTAGAATTATCTGCATCAGCTATAACTGATGGGCTGAGGTGCAGGCTCACATAATTTCTTCAGTTATCCCTTCATCAGAAATAGTAGCTTGAGGAAACTCTGTAAGGCTGACAGCCAGGGACAATAACTTAGTTCATCACACTTACAATATTAGGGAGACCTTGCCTGCTGGGTCATTAAAAAAAAAAAAAAAAAAAAAAAAATGTTAGCAAAATAACAATTAGGAGGCTGAACATTATATAAAAAAGGAATCATCTGTAAGTGCAAATCTTTTCATTGATTCTTTAGGTTGTATTCTGTCCCACTGTGTTGTTCAGCCTCTGAAATTATGCCCTCCACAGATTTTGAAAATTTCTAACTATATTTCTTGATTGTGAACTAATCATGCAGGTCAGAGTTTTAATTCAACACTTTGCTCTGGTACCTTAGAAGCATTCCTTTGATTGAAATGTGTGTCATCTCTAATCATAGTACACAGAGCTGTGATTTAAGTATCGATTCCTTACATAGGGAGGTCGTGTTACTAGAATGTTGTTAATTTGCCCAGTGCACAAGATTATTTAAAACATGAAATATAGTTTTAATACTATTCAGTTTAATCTTACTGCTATTTCAGAAGAAACTGTACCTATTCTGCACAGACACATGGGGGACAGCTCTTTCTACCTCAGGAAAAATGTTCCCATCTATTCCTGACTTTAGGAGCATGCCAGCTAATTTGTAACAGTGCTCTTTGCTTCTAATCTGACCTTGATCATTACTGCTGAGCCTCGAACCTCTAGAGAGGTTTAGAAGAACATTCTCATGACACAGGACTGTAGCTATAAAACAGATGAATGACACTATTAGCCAGGTGCATCCCCATGGAAAAAAAATAAAAAAAAACCAAACAAAACCCCAAAACCAAAATCAAACAAAAAATCCACACCAATGAAACAAACAAAAAAAAAAATATGAAGAAGGTAGATTTAATCAGTAGATGGCAGTAAGAGCCAATAAGAAGCCTGAAGGCTAGACTCATACCTTTTGCACATTAATCATACATACAGCAAATTCCGCAAAGTACAAGCTGACAAAGACCTTGCTTTGCCACAATCAATCTTTATTCACCACTAGATTACAGTGGTTAGATATACTTGATTGCCTCAGGTCCAGGATAAAGCTTATAAATAACCTGGTATATAATCAGCTTAAATTTTTGCCATTGTATTTTTTATTTTGTTTTTATTTTGAACTGACGTTGGGGTGCCATTGGTTTAGTCGTAGCTTTGTTATATGACCAGCCAGTCCATCTGTCACCTTGACTGTGAAGCTGTAGTTTTGATGTTTGGCTCTGTAAATGTTTAAAGCATTGTCTGTTAGTTACAAAGGGTAGTATACAGTTAATAGCGTGTAGTTGAAAGAGGACTGTCTCAGCTCACTTATCTTTACTCCAAGAGTTTTGTGGCTGTGTGCCTGTGTTTTAAGATGAAATGGCACAAGAACGGTGGATTAAATGCGGTATTGTACTGCAGGTTCCATTTTGGACAGCTCTATTCTCTAGTCTTCTTTTCTTTTTTGAAAAAAAAAAAAAATCAGAAGGTACAAAGGATTGTCTCTTTGTTTACCTTGGAAGGTCAACAACACACTAACACGGACTCAGCAGTGGGAAATGTGTATATATACTCAAAATAAAATGAAAAAATGGAATTATGATATGGATTTAGTGTCCATTTCACTACATAATGAAATAGCTTATTTAGAAATAAATATTTATGTTTGTGTAATTTTGCAGATTCTTTTAAGTGCTTAGTTTATATAAAATATGAACTCCATGCTATATTTCTCAATTTGGCTCTGTTTGTGCAATCTATGTATTTTTGTAGCAGTCAGTCTCATGATGTTTTATTATTTAACTTAACAGGCCTTTCTCCATGAAAGAAAGTTATGCTATTTTTCTAGTTCTCATTCAGTAGCTCAAATGTGAAAAAAAAAATAAATTAAAATAGTCCTAAAACTTCTTGCCAGATAAAAGTATTTTCACAGCACAATATGTTAATAACATTGTATAAAGTACAAAAAAAACCAAAACAAAAACAAAAACAACATGACAGAAAAAGGACTAAAATGCCAAATGAAATTTTTGAGAAATTATTTGTGGTATTTAGTTATAAATACAGAAGTTGATATGGAGTACAAGATAGAAAATAAACAGCTCAGAAAGAGGATCTATCACAGCAAAGCATGATTTTTGTGGGAGGTGAGTAGTGTCAGAAGTGCGCACACAGAAATATATCCGTATATCTATATAACATATAATATACAGATATATGGATATAATTACAGATATTGACAGGATAGTTACTTTTTCAATATTAGGAACCACTACAGAGCTTCTGAATAGCTGCATTTGCTGCTGGATGCTTGCTTTAAGAAATTCAGCTGCCACAGTTCAAATGTAGATAGCACATTTCAAGTAGGTTGCTTAACAGAAATGAATGCAACTCTGTAAGCATCCCCCTCATGGGTGCACTGGTGTTTATATTCTGCTGAAATCTGTTGAAGTGTGTCACACTGGTATCAGAATAAAACAATAGGTGGTGATTTCACATTTCCTGGGTGAGAACTGCAGTCAGTTGATCAAACTGCAATTGCTTTTTACTCAGGGGTAAGTACAAATATGCATGGATTGTTCTTTCTGGTCATGCTTCATTGGTGTCCAGTTAGCTTGACATCACCAGCTTAAGCTACATCTCCTTTACAGGCAGATAATTTTATCCTTTTGCCAAGGACATTCACATAAGTCAAAGAGTTCTGTGTCTGCCTTGGCTGTAGGAGACTCATGTTTTTTAACTCTTTGAGAAAGAAAAATATTTTGCTGACAACTAACCCAGTCTAACATTTGTACATTGTTTTTCTTCACTCTTTTATGTATCCTCTCCTCATTAAAGCTAAACAGAGCATTCAAAAAAAAAAAAAATTTCCTTGCTAATCAAGTGCCAAAGAATGCACAATAGAATTTTGTAGAAGCTGAGATTTATTCATTGCAAGTATAAAACATTTGAGCAGCCTATAATTGAATCCTTTTTTTTTTAATCCCCTTTTCTTTTATTTTGTTTCCCTTTATCAAGTGATTGGTAGAATGTAGAAAGCCCTATCCATTTTCTTGATTAATACTGTAAAATATTACCTTTGGTTCCTTATCAGCATGAAGGTTATAAAAACATATTAGCACTTATGACATAGGAAGTATCTCAAATAGAAGACAAGAATGCTAAATATGTGTAATATTTTTGACAGAACTGTTGATGGGGTTGAAAAGAAAGCATGAGACACAATCATGCTATTATCACTTCGTGGGAAGATGTTACAATTTATTATTTTTTTTTTTTTACACTGGCAGAGTGTCTGGGGCCCTGATCTCTTTTTAAAAAGACCAGATTTCACTAGTAGCTCTCTTTAATTCATATTCATAGCTTGAAACTGGTTGGAATTGTGAAGGTCAGCAGGTCAGAGTGCACTTCATTAAGTTTGTCTGAATAAAAATAACCTCTGGAATCAAAGTCTATTCCACCTTGTTCATTTAGAATGCAATCAGATAAATGTGGGCTTAACAGCCTCTCTGTTTAAGCCCAAATTCAAAAGGCTGATGTGAGTTCTTCTAGTACCTTGTTAGTATGGAGATATTTAGAAGCACCCTCCTCTCCATTAAAGGTTTTATATGGGAATATTATAATACATTAATATCTGTCTTGGGAAAGAGGTGTTTATAATGTTAATTCACTTCTCATTAGTATCATAACTTCAGAGCTAATGGCAAAACAATGTAACAAGGTAATGGTGTCTGAAAATGAACAACATAAATAATGATCTGCCGTTCAGGAAGTATCAATACTTTTAAAAATTATAAAGCCCTGGGGGTGCCACTGAAAAGTATTGGTGCCCATGTTATCATTTCCTCATGCTTGATTACCTCTCTGAAATGTCTGTACACCAACACACACAACACGGGGAATAAATGGGAAGAACTAGAGATCTAGGTGCTGTCACAGGGCCATGATCTCGTTGCAGAGACATGGTGGGATCGCTTACATGACTGGGATGCTGGTCTGGATGGCTACAAAATTTTTAGGAGAGACAGACCAGCAAGACAAGTTGGTAGAGTTGCTCTTTATGTGAAAGAGCAACTGGAATTATCAAGCTTCGTCTGGTGAGTGGATGAAGAATGAACCAAGAGAGCGTACAAGTGATCTTATGCTTACTAGCCTGCAATACTGTCATGTTATTTAATTGGCACTCCTTTATATGTACAGCTCTTTGTGTTGACTGCCACTGAAAAGGCTGGTAGCTGAAAATACCTTTCTCTCTGCCAGTGTACTTGTATTATTTGTAAAATGTACTGTCTTCGCTTTAAACAGCATAATTCAGTTTAAAGGTGTATTGAAACTGCTGTGATTCAGATTGTTACAAGACTTAGAGGGACAAGATACTGTACCCTGAGATTAAATATTTTTTGCTTGGGATAACATAGTATCCTGTGCATCAACAGGCTGTCTGCTTGCAATACAGTGTGCTCTGTCGCCCCAGACAGTATGAGCCAGGTATGGGACATAAGTGCATAGTAAAGTGGGTAGCAAACTGAATTCAGAGGATCAGCAGTGTAAAATATGACTGGTTGCTGGCTTATAGTGGTGTCTGTCAGGGTTCAGTAACAAGATCACTACCATTCAACAGCTTTATTAACAAATTCAATTAAAAGATAGCATGCATCCTGAATGACCTTTCTGAAGATACCAACCTGGGAAGAGCTGCTGACACACTGAAGTATAGGGCTGCTACCCAGGGTGACCTGAACAAGCTGGAGAAATGGACCAATAGAAAAGTCCTGAAGATCACCAAATAAATGTAAAGTCTTGCACCAGGGAAGGAAGAACCCCATGTGACAGTGCAGGCTGGGGACTGGTTGTCTGGCAAGCCATTTTTCTGAAAAAGACACCAGCTCAAAAACAAATTGGATGACCGAAGAATGTGTCCTTGGAGTAAAGAAGGTCAAACACACCATGGGCAGAAGTATCAAGAACGTATCTGATTGGTCAAACGATGCCATTCTTCCTTTTATAGTACTTGTGAGATGGCATCTGGAGTGATGAGAGTGTCTTTGGGCTCCCTATCCCAAGAAAGACATCGGCACTTTGGAGTACAGCAGGCCACCCAGGTAAGGAGCTAGAGCACATGCTGTGCAAGAAAATAAAGAAACTTGGTTTGTTCAGACAAGTTCTCTTAAGAAGGGAAAGGTAAGAGGGATATGTTATTACTTTCTTCACACACCTAGTGAAAGACTTTTGTTGGAGTCTCACAGCAGAAGAATGAGAGACAACAGACACAGGTGGGAGAATGGAAAATTTATAGTGGTTAAAAAAAAAAAAAAAAGGGTTCTCAAACACTGGCCTGCATTGTCTAGAGAGACTGTGGAATAGCCATCCTTGGAAGATACTCAGAATTTGACTAGAAAAGATCCTAAACAACATCCTTTAACTGTACATACTTTGATCAGGAGTTTAAACTAGATGTCTTCTGCAGGTACCTTCTGAGTTTCAGAGAGTGGAACTTCTTATTTGCTCGTTCTGTGTATAAAAACCTGGGATGATGGGAACGAGAGGTATTTCTTCTCCTCTGACCATGCAAGATTATTGTTGAGGTGGTGAGAAGCTGTCTTCAGATATGGTGTTTTAGAAAAGCCAGGACAATGAAACTCATTTGACCGAAAAAGTGCTAAGTGTTGTTGTGAACAGGAACCAGTTTCTGCTGTGTTGAAACAACATATTTATGAGCTGTATGTCACTCAGTGGGGCGTAAGATATTTTGGGTTTGCTTTAAGTTTCATTTAAAGAGTTGCCTGTGAAAATCACACTTTTTCTACATATTACGGAACTGTATTCTTACGATTATTTCAGTGGGATGGTCTTGGCATCTATAGTAGCTGCAAATATTCTGAGAGCATGTCTGTCTTACATAAAGCAGCATCACGTTCACAAAACTGACCTACTGTTTGATGTGCTAGCTTCAATAGCAACTAGTCCTCACATAATTCCACACTCATATGACAGTTCTGTTTCAAAACAGATGTACAACATTTCATTGGTCAGTGAGATATGTTCCAAGGAATGCCACTTAGTCTAGTTGATGTCTGAAGGTATGGAGCATGTGTTATCTGAACTGACTCCCTGGGAAATGTACTTACCCAATCTCATTTTCTTCCCCCCCCCTTTTTTTTTGTGTGTGTATCACAATGCTTCACAAATAGATTGATTATCTAAAATCGAGTGAAATTTCATACAACAGCAAAAACTAGGATAGAGAGAGATGGGAAAGATTTTATCAAAACTATTGACAAAATAGTCCTACCTAGAACATGAACTGAGCAAACAGATGCAAAATGTAAAAATGAAATGTTTCTCAAGTCTACTCCACACAGAAATCACTAAGCTTTTATTTAAGGAACTTTTCACTCATTTATTAATGTTTTGGAACAATGAAGATTCACCCAATGCAATTAGCTATTTTAATTTAATTTTAAAAGGAAAAAACATCACTGAGTCAGTTTACATTAACATAAAATCAGTCAATGGTTTCAAAATTTATTTTCAGAAAGTTAGAAAATACCATTATGGAGGGAATTCCTTCATGTAAGTTCTGTAGATATCTTTAATTGTACATTAGTGTTTTTATTTTCTGGAACATTAATTTTCCTCCTGAAGTACTTTCTTGATGGAGCTCAAAAAGTGGTTGTAGCTTACCCATTATATAATTCAGACATTAAAATTTTAATCATATTTTAATCTTTATTCAACACCAGCTTACAGGGGAAATGTCTAGTAGTATGGATCATTTTGGATTTAGAAAAGCAGGATGCATTTTTATGTTGTCTTGTTTCTATGGCAATGAACTGTCAGATTACGAGTGAAATCAATAGCAAAGTATAATAAAACAAATAAAAATTGCCTTCCTACAGAGAACCTTTTGTACTTTTCTCTTGCTATTTTGATCTTCATTTTATAAATAATTTTCTTGAGAAGGACTTTTTTTGCATTATTTTTAGTATGCTATTTTTGAAATATGAACTGTTTTAATTAAATATAATTCCAAAATAGAACTGTCATAAGTGCCTCATCAATTTTAAAACCATCACCAAAATCAGATCGTGCCTTTGGCAGCAGTCCTGAATGGTGCAAGTGTTCAACTGATATCACTTGGAATCAGTTTTAATCCTTATATTAGAATTGATGAGATAGGTAAAGCCTTTCACACAGAGAGTGTTTACCTGCTCATCTCCATTCATTATCATTTTATGGTTTTTAAGTTTAAATGTGATGATTTCAGTACTTGCCATTCCATTCTGTAAGGCTTTTGGTATGGTCCCCCACACCATCCTTACCTCTAAATAGGAGACATATGAGCTTGGTGGGCGGACTGATACACAGATAAGCAATTGGCTGGATGGCTGTTGTCAATGGGTCAGTGTCAAAGTGGAAATGAGTAATGAGTGGTATCCCTCAAGGGTCCATAATGGGACCAGTACTGTTTAGGATCTTCATCAGTGGCACAGAGAGTGGGATTGAATGCACCCTCAGGAAGTCAATTGATCATCTTAAAGAGTGGACCTATGCAAACTCGATGAAGTTCAACAAGATGTCATGTTAAGGGTAAGAGTGTGATATTTGTACTCCAGAGCCCCGAGGGCTTGCACTAGACCAGTTTTGCAGTCAAAAAGTAGGTTTAAGAGCTCTGTCTCAGAATTCTGCTAAGGACTTGCACTAAGACAGTTTAAAAGCTAAAACAGATAGATTTGATTAATTAAAGCGACAGATACAATAGGGTCAGAGTTGTCATTGGTAAGTGCACTAACTACAAAACGAAAATAGAGTCTGAGTTAGTAAATCCTGGGTAACATCTAACAAAATCAGAGGTGCAAGCCTTTGTGGTAGCACTAATAAATAGCAATGCCAACAGAAGTTATTCTGTATATTGAAGGCGCAACGCTTACAAGGAAAGTGTCCCTATCTTGGGTGGAGGAAGAGGAGTACATCCTGTCAACTGTCTCTGCTAGACCTTCAGTCTTCTCCACCCACAGAGACGTATTTCCCTTGTGGTTTTTCATAACCTGAACCCATCTATCCCTGCGCTCTAGGTGACCTTCAGCATGATTCGGGTGGAGATTTGAGTAACATAGTCATGTATGTTTAGCATGTACACCATTAGGCTCATTACCCTATTTAGGAGGTCACAAAGTACACTAAATTAGCCTGTATTCTTGTCTCATGGCAAGCTCAGCCATTACACCACACAAGGCCAAGTGCAATGTCCTGCACTGGGGTCATGGCAACCATTAGTATCTATAGAGACTGTGGGATGAATGAAAACTTTTTTTGAAAAACAATACTTCAGCAAAACTTGTTACTTCATTAGAGAGGACAATGGTTTTATTCTTTATTTTTAAACATCTGTTTTGGCTAGTATCAGTATATATAGAAGACAAGACTAGAGGAGAGGAGAGGAGAGGAGAGGAGAGGAGAGGAGAGGAGAGGAGAGGAGAGGAGAGCTTTGACCTTTCATGTCAAAAATTAAACAAACAAAAATTAAACAATGCTTTTTCTCCCCATGTACTTTTTTTCAGTCTCAGTTAGACTCCTTCATCCCTCACTTCTTTACTGCTCCAGTGTGAGTGTTTCCATGGGCTGTAGTCCTTCAGAAGAAACCTGTTCCAACACAGGCTCTCCAAGGGTTGCAAATCATTCCAAAAGTCTCCACCTGCTCCAGTGTAGGGTCCTCCACAGGATGCAGTGTGGATATCTGCTGTGGTCTGGTCCTCCCTATGGGCTGCAGTGAAATCTTGTTTCCCTATAGTCTCTTCCACTGGCAGATGAGGAGTCTCTGTTGTGGTGTCTAGAGCACCTCCTCCTCCTTCTCTGAGCCTGCTGCTTCTCACACTTTTTTCCATACTTCTCAGTGTGGCATTTTGCCTTTCTTATGTGCATTTTCCTCAACATGCCATGATCTTGGCCGAAGGGCTTAGCTGTGCTGCGAGGTGGATCCATTAGAGCCATCTGGAAATGGCTGTGTCCAGCATGGAGCAGACTTTGGCCTCTTCTCACAGGGAGACCACACTTGTAGCCCCCACTTGCAACATCTGGACACTTGCACCAAATACAGATGTATTTGCAAATAGCTGTCAGCCCCTCCTGTCCTTGGGCACATACAGCTGCAGGTCTTTTAGAAAGCTTAGAAGTTTGGCATAAGGCAGCAATAACTCCTTAGGCACCTGAAAAGTTAGTCATCTAGTATGTGGATTTTACTCTTAAGTGTGTTTCCTGTGGATTTGAGGTTTAGTCCATAAATCTCTATACTCTTAACAATTACTACCCCACTTTGGAAACCAGATGAAGGTAAAGAAATTTCAAACAACGGTAGAATCTTAAATTCATTGCAGAAAATTACGTCTGCTTTTTGGATCTCAGTCTTTGGATTCCCTAATGTACACATAATGAAGTGATGGATGTTTCAGAAATCCTAACTGACAGACATACAGTGGCTTGAGAAATAAGATTTTCAGTTTGCACTAGTTCAAATGTATGAAGTAATCAGCTTACTCCTTTTGAAAAAAACAAACCTAGCTCATATGCATGTGATGTATCCACTGGGCCAAAGACCTGATGCTATTTTCAACAATAGTTTTATAACAATGCAATTCTGAATTCTCAACTAGGTTTGATTTGCCTCAACCTGAGAAGACCATAAATCTCTAGGTTTCCTATAAAATATTTATTTCTGCTTAGTGTTCTCTAGATACCACAGAAAAAAAAAATTAAGATTTCTTTCTTTTTTTTTTTTTTTGTTTTGTTTTGTTTTGCCTTAGATGCTCATTGTGAAGTGTATGAAATGTCTGTTTCAATGCAATGAGTAGCTTTCTAAAGAGTAAAGTAAAACTCAGCCTGTCAATGTCTCTTTTGACATTTAGAGTATATTGAGACACTTTCTAGGGGCTTTTCTGTAGATACATACAGACATCATTATGCAGTCTTTCTAGATGTTTAAGGAAATGATTATTTATAAGGTAGACTCCTACCTACTTTGTCCTCCCCTCTACCCTCCCACTGTTCAGATTTAAACTCCTTTTTATGGTAATGTTTACTTTTTTGCCAGGTGACACAACTTAACTTGCAAAACAATCCGTTCACCCCAAAATGACAGCCCAATAAGAACTCCTAAAATTTGAGCTGATTAAAAGATGGATAGTTCTGGATGAGAATGCTTTTTTCTCCACAATGCTTTTTTGATGAACAACTTAAATTTAAAGTCTACACTTTCTGCAAGTATCAGCTATAACTTTTTTATCTGAAAAATAGCTGACAAATTAGCAGTTAAAGTGCCATATACTTCAGAGCACAAACGGCAGTTATTAAAATTCATAAGAACTTCACAGTGGTCACAGATCATACGTCTTTTATCTGTGCAATGCTCTGTACAATTTTCATCAGACATTAGAGAAACATTTCTTCAGTTCTCTCCACTCAGAGCATATGCTTTCTACCTAAATTCTGGATCCTGTATGGGCTGCAGTAACACATTGTAAAATGCAGCAGGGATGTGAGGCATGAGTTGCACTCATGTCATGCTCTGAGTTCTTAATGAACGAGCAGGAACAGCCTGTGTGCTTATCAAAGTGTGATGTTTTCTCTTCCTGGCTGAACCAATTTGTGTGTTAATGTTCCTTGCTGACCCATCAACCTAGCATCTGTCTGGTGCTCTCATCTTTCATTACAATAATCTAATCTAGAAGTACAAAAGCATAAAAGGCTGGTGAAAACCTTACACAAAGGGAATTTATAATAGATTTTTACACGATGCGAAAGTAAAACAGAAGTAGCTGAGAGCATAGACCACAAAATGCTGCATCAGTAAATAGCTACGATGTTTTCTATTCTGCAATATTATATTGATATTGATAACTTCTTTGGTGATTTATAAATCTGCTAGCGTTAACTCTGTCTGGTGTCATGTGCATAATAAATAAACCATTTTTTTTTAGGTTCACAGAACTTTTTCTAATACCATAAAATTATCTGCAGAAGGAATATTTTATTGTCTAGTTTCAGATACAGCATGGTAAATTTTGATACAGGGGCCACATTGCTGCAGCTGTGTTGGACTCAGTCACAACTTTATTTCTGAAAATATTATTTTCTCTTTTGACAGTTGTTGAAAAAGTAGATAATGGTATTTCTCTTCGTAATTTTTTTCCATTGTTTGTAGCATGACTAATGATGCTGTCACTCTTTTTGCCTGCATGGAAATTTTCAGAGAGCATATTGTACCAGCAAGTATATCAACACTTCAAAATCACCAGTGAATCCTCTAAAAATGAAGTTTTCTATTGATTCCTGCAGACTGCATTAGTTGTGTTCTTATTCTTTATGGTTTCATTATTTTTGTTGGATTTCCCCTAACATCTTTATCAATTATTATCAATTTTAGAATGACTTAATATGACATGAATGCATCTGGCCAATTTACAAGTACTGAAGAAAAGTACTTGTAGAATTGTTTTTTTCCTGCCTTTGCCTTGTCTTGCTTTTCCCTTCTTCTTCTCCAACTTCCTCTTCAACTTCATTTCCTTCTTTCTTTCTTTCTTCCCTTTCATTAAAATTTAAATGTCTGTCTAGTAATGGTCTTTTTTTGTTTGGAAGTAATAAGATATATTTACTGATAATTTTTTTTTTTTTTTTTAAAATCTTCTTATATTTAGTTCTGCCAATTATAGTTTCTACTTCATCAACTTTTATTTTCTAATACAATTCATTGCTGTAATTCTTAGCTGATATTTAATTTTACTGCTAGCATCTCATTTTCTTGTATTGTATTTTTAATTGCTCCTTTCACTTTAAAATTGACACAGGATTGGGTTTTAGTGAAATTAGGCTGTATATGCTCTATTTTCTATTAAAATTAATCCACACTCCTTTTTCCTACAAAAGAGAAAAAGGCCTGTTTAAAGGTGGATAACAGCCATTGTCCTTCAGACATAATTTTAATATACATTTGGTAAACAATCTGTGGAAATAATTATTAGGTGAATTAATAAAGCCACTTTAGGGGAGAAAAAAACAACCAACCAACCAACCAAATAAACACAAAACCCCAAACAAACAAACAAAAAAACTCCACCACAACAAAACACAAACCCTACAAAATTAATCCCTGGATTGGAGTACCCTGCTGCACACCATGGGATAAATAAGTTGTGGTGTGTTTTAAAATTATTTAATGAAAAAGAAATTATGAAAGAAAACCTGTCAATCAACAAGGAACACTTTAAAAAAAAATCCTACATTTTTTTGTAAGTATCAACTCAAATCTGGTAAAATCTGTCTTTGCAGAACTTCAAGAATAAATAAAGGGAAGTTACGCTAAATACATAATGTACATTAACTGTTCTCTGAATAATTATTGGATATCTACAAAGAGAAATTCAGGCTGGGTTAGAGGGAGTACAATGTGAAAGAAGTTATGGCTAAAAAGATTTTACACTCTTCTACACAAATACAAAAGCTAGCTAAGGACAAAATGTTACTGAGCAATCTGGAAAAAAAGGATTTATGGTTATCTAAAGATAAAGACTTAAAGAATCCCACAGTAATTATTTTTTAAGCAAACTGAAGCACTATATTGTTGAAGAGTTCAATTCTGCTAAAGCCCAGCATTAGATATGCAGAATTTTACTGATCTTGACAGCTCCTATCAAAGGAAATTGTCGTAGTTGTATAATCTTTACATTAAATCTGTGAGTATGTATTTCATGTAGCCTAAATGTCTCCTTTTTAGATATCCTTCTAGCTACAGCTAGAAAATAGATATTACACAAAATACTCATAGATTAGATTTCAGATGGTTTTATAAAACAGTTATAGAATTATAATCCTCCTAGAAACAGTGAACTGTTCTGTTTTGTGCTCTAGTACCAGCCATAAATTAAACAAAATAAGATCAGAAACAGCAGCAATTAAAAAAATATTTATCATCTTCCAAGACTCACAGGAAAACTAAAATTAGAAGGGATATCTCTAAGCCATCTAGACCAAACTCTTGCTTGAAGCATGGTCATACCTGAGTTAGTTACTCAAGGCTGCTCAAAGTTATGCTATGTTCTGAAAATCTTTGTCTAAACTGTGCTTAGTGATTTTTTCTTTAGTTTTTCTTACATGCATATCACAATTTCCTTTGTCACAACTATGAACATTGTCTCTTGTCTTTTATGGCATACCTCTGAGAAGAATGTGGCTTGATATCTTTCTTTCTGAAATGGACACCTGCAGTGAAATCTGCTTTCCTCCCAGCCTGTGTCCAGGGGCTTGAGACAGGCCCCTGTCACCCTGCTTTCTCATGGTTAGTGAGAGATTCCTTCTTGTAGTCCTCTCCCAGATGCATTTTCCCCTAATTTCTATTAGTTTGCTTACCATTGGGTAACCTAATGTCCTCATCTGCCATTGTAAAGTACAAAGCAGAATCTCACAAAATAATCCAAAAAAAAAAAGCCCTACTAGTGCACGGCCAATTGACTGTCTATTAGATCTTCTGTTTAAGATTCAGAATAATATTTTCTTAGCTTATGTGTGTCTATGCACAGAAAACACAACACTGCCTGAATGTTGACTAAGCCAAGAGAGGGAGAAGGAGAAGATATACCCATTTTAGTGTAAGAATTCAAGAAAGCAAGCTATTCAAGAAGGAAAAAAAGCAACAAAATCCCCCAAAAGTGGACACAGATTTTTGCAGATCAGCTGCATTTTTCTGAGGACTGAAATGTTTGAGTGAAGATTCAATGGTTATATTTATTCACATATAAAATGTAATGTAATAGAAGAAAAGCTAAATAATGTAATTCATTTAGAATCATAGAATCATGGAATCATTAAGGTTGTAAAAGACCTCTAAGGTCATCAAGTCCAATCATCACCAAGGACTACCCTGAACACTAAATCATGTCTCAAAATATGATGTCTACATGATTTTTTTAACTCCTTCAGGGATGCTGACTCCACCACCTCCCTGGGCAGCCTGTTCCAATGCCTCACCACTCTTACAGTAAAATTTTTTTTCCTAATACCTGATCAAAACCTCCTCTGGCTTGAATCTATTTCCTCTCATCCTATCTCTAGTAACCTGGGAAAAGAGACCAATGCCCACCTCACTACAACCTCCTCTTAGGTAGTTGTAGAGAAGGTCTTCCCTCAGGCTCCTCTTCTCCAGACTAAACAATCCCAGTTCCCTCAGCTGCACCTCATAAGACATGTTCCCCAGACCCTTCATCAACTTTGTTGCCCTTCTCTGGACCAAAACCAGCACCTCGATGTCCTTCTTCCACTGTGGTGCCCAAAACTGAACACAGTACTCAAGCTGTGGCCTCACCAGTGATGAGTACAGGGACATGATCACTTCCTTACTCCTACTGGTCACACTGTTTTTGATCCAGGCCAGGATGCTGTTGAATATGGCCATCTTGGCCACTTGGGCACACTGCTGGCTCATGTTCAGCCAGCTGTCCACCAGCATCCCCAGGTCCTTTCACTGCCAGGCAGCTTTCCAGCCACTCCTCCCCAAGCCTGGGGTTGTTGTGACCCAAGTGCAGGACCCAGCAGTTGGCCTCATTGACCCTCACACAATTAAGCACCTTTGGCCTAAAAAAGTTAGCCAGTGGTATCAAAAAAAATAGGAACCATATCTTAGACTCAATCTGAATGTCATTCAAGCCTTCTGTCACAGGGAAATGTCCTAAAATTCTATGCTATTGCTAACACTATTTACCTCTTGAGTATTTCTTAAATGTAGAGTGAAGGATTCTTGTTTCTTGAAATTATCTTGAAAATCTTTTTAAAATGTAATCTCCTGTACAATTAAGTGAATAGCTAGTTAACAAATAGAGGAGTTAGGAATACAGTTCATTAATTCTATTGCAACAGTCACAGCCTTTTTGAATACATTGTAAATTATATTAATCTTAACTCATGTAATCACTTGTTAGGAATGCAGTTTGTGGGTTACATGAATAATACAAATAGCCAAAACAATATTTGATATACAGGCATTCAAACATCTTGCTTCACTGCATCCAATTCAACAAGTATACTATTCATAAAGGAGCTCTTTAGCAATTGGAGACTCATTTCCTATTTTAAAGCACAAAAGTTAGACATCTCTTAACTGTGTATTATATTACCTATTAGACTTCCTTAAATTATAATAAAGTTTAAAAAAAAAAAGCACAATGAACCTTATTTCTGGCTCCTAACACATAGGAAGCTCCACATTTGCCCCATTTTAACGTTTTTGTTTGGATCACAAAATTATTTTTCTGACCTCATCAAAGTGAACAGTGATTAATGAAACACAAATGTTGCAAAGTATTGCATATATTTACCTAAATTTTCATGATTATCTGAACACAGTCTTAATGTTTTTCTTCTTTAAATTGTTACTGAAGTTGGGAAAATTGTGATTGTCAGTTGATTTTTATAATCAACACAATTCACAGTGAAATACTTCCTTGTCTGTCTTCCAGCCAAGACCTTTGACTTGCCTTACTAGCAGATTTTGTCCACCTGTGAAGGAGATGAGACACAAAACAATCCATTAGGTCAAGTATGACTGAAACAGAAGAAACACTGTTCATCATAGTGACATGTAGAGGACCACACTGTCCATGTGTTTTCCCCATATTATATTTTTAGGAAAAGGTAGCCTAAAAATTTTCTCCAGTGGCTTCTATCAACTTTCTTTTCGCAAAAGTAAAAGTGTGACCCCCCAGCCTTCAATGTAATTTTTTTTTCTTTTTTTTTTTTTTTTTGTCTCTTTTAACCATCATCTTGTTACATACCTATTTCCATAATGGTTAGTAACCTTGGGACACCAATCTGAAAAATAGGTACAATATATGGGAACTGGCGCCTTTCTCAGGTTTTACTGCAAGCTTGATATTGTCAGATTTGGTTCATAAAGTCTTCACAGACATACTGTGTTTATCTGTAGGAGAAAGTTCCATGCTATCCAGAGCTATAGCCAGTATTTTCACCAGATTACAGAAGCTGATTTTTCATTTCACAGAAACAGAATCACGCAGAAACATAGAATGGTAGGGGCTGGAAGGGACCTCTGGAGATCACCTAGTCCAACTCCCCTGCTAAAGCAGATCCATTTAGAGCAGGTTGCACAGCATCACGTCCAGGTGGGTTTTCAGTCTCCAGAGAAGAAGACTCTACAACCTCTCTAGGCAAACTGTTCTGGTGCTCTGTCACCCTCACAGTAAAGAAGTTGATCCTTATGTTCTTATGGAACTTCAAGTGTTCCTTTTCTTGAAAAGTGTTCCTTTTCTACTTGAAAACAGAATAAAAAATTACTTAATAGCACTATTCCATTAACAACAACCCCCCGCCCCCAAATTCACAATTTTTATTTGTTTTAAAGTTTTTTCACAAATAAAACCCCATAATTTTTATAGGAAGGAAAAAACCCAAATCTTAACCTAATAACAACAGAAGTTTAAAAGTCTTACTGCATAGTTTTAATTATATTAGGAGAGATAGAAGGGGTTAAAGCACATGAGAACAAAGAATTGATCTTTTATGGCAACAGACAAATTTTATTTTGTACCTCTGTGGAGAATGTTTTCCCTTAATCATATTTTCAATTCTGACTTAATCAGGAAGGCATATCAACTGTTTCTGCAGTCAAAAAATGTCAACTTTCAGCACCACAATCACATCATGTCCTAATATATTCTCACACAGACTTACCTTAAATGTACAGTATCCTATATGTTTAATTCACATCCTACTAATCCTACATGGAGTCACTATCCTTCCATTTCAAAACCTTCTCAATTCAGAAGGCTGAATTCAAAAGAGAGTAAGATAAGAAATATAAGTGAGAAGCAAGCATAACAAGTTTTCAGAAGATTATCTTTTTTTGTGACTAGCTATGTAAAAGCTTGCCTACCTGTAATGTCATAAAATATGGAGAATATACAACAGCTACCAGATCTTTTAGACCCCATGATACTGACCCCATGTATGCTTGCACTCAGGTTTTGCTCATAAACCAAAGAAGGCCCCAGCTATCTGTTATGGAGGTCAATAGTTCAAGATGTAGTGTTGTTCTGTTTCTCATACCAGTAATACCATTTTCTAGTTTTCTTTTTAATTGTATGGTTTAAATAGCCATTTGTGTATAGCAAAGGAGAAAGAGAGTTTTAGATTTTCAAACGCTATGTGTCTACTGATAGCAGTACTTAATGTTGCTAAATCAATGCTGTGTTTAATTCACCTTCAATATTTTTAAAGATTTACACTCACACAACTCCTCTCCACCTAAAATGAAGGCATTAAAGAAATAATCAATTTTTAGAAAGAGTAGGATGACTGCTTTTACTACTTGTGAATAACATCTTCTGGAAAAAGATGTCTCAGAGCGAAGCTATTCAATAACAGCTGCATGTGAATTTGAGACTGAGTAAAATGCTGTATGTGCAAAGTTTATGTATTTTTAATAGATTGATCATTAATATTTCAAACCTGCTTCATTATTGTACTACATAAGTATGGCTATTATATTTGATAAACACTGAGTCTTGCTTAATTGATGTGTTTCCAGTAATTGGATGAAATAAGTCTGGTTTCCTTGGCTTTGTTATTTGTCTTGTCACTGAAAACAGAAAAAATATTATTCAGATGGTGGATGGATGATGCTACCTTCTTTCCATTAACTCTATGTCACTTTACTGTAAGCATTTCTCTTTATATCCACTTAGATGTTTAAATGTGGTCCAATGCAATCCGTAAGAATACATCTCCCCAAAACTGATGCAGTCCTAAAAAAGTTTAATTAATGGCACTCCCATTTTGGAATAATTGCACAGGGTGCTTACAGGCTCAGCAGCATCTTGGGAGTCAGGGAGTGTGGAATAAATAAAAGGTATTTGAAAGTTGTGAGTTTTATTTGTAAGTGTGTTAGCCTGGGGCTATCTCCAGAATAAGCTTATTCTTTGCAGACTCAATTGTATACATTTCTACAGTAGCAATGTATGAACAAACTTTAATTCTATATATTTATTAGTTAAACATTTTTTAAATTTCATTAGGCTGTTGGATATTTTATTTGTTTGTTTTATTGTTTTTTTTCCTGCCTTTTTTGAGGAGCTTTGCAAATGCTTTTTGACTCTCTTAGATACCCAACTAGGAAGAAAGATAGAAAGGTACAGAGCCAAATTATTTTAAATGTTTTTAAAATGCCTATCCATCCTGTAGAATAGATTATATGAAATAATAACAAATGTTTACATAAATGAGGACACTAGAATCCAGGTGGCTCAATTTGAATATCTATTTTCTTATTATGTTTTCTTGTTAAGAAAGTTGTTCTTGTAGTACTGCCTTTTTGTAAATGAAACCACGTATCTCACAGAAGTAGAAGGTCTTTAGCCTTTTATTATAGGATCAGTTGAAATTGAGGTGTTCTGAGGTGAGATGTTGTCTGATTTTCAAAAATTTTTCTCCCCTACTTTCTTATGGCCAAAAACATTGCTATTTGTTTACCTTTGGTCTTGTTTTCACCTCTCGGTTTTGGTTTGTTTGTTTGTTTGTTTGTTTGTTTGTTTTCCAAAGTAATTTTTGTGCTTCTTGCAGAGACAAGCAATGCCTGGGAATCTTAAAACTCAACAAAATAAAAACAAGGAAAACTGGGCATTCTCCCACTTTTCTCATGCATATTTAGATGTTTAAAATCTCCTTTTGAGAAGCCATAATACAAAAATTGAAAACAATTTTCACAGGAACTGAGGAAGAAAAAAAAATTAATCCAGATTGTTCATCCATTACATTGATCTCATTTTTAATGTCAGTGCAATTTTTTTTTCTTTAATTAGGATTGTCTGTTTGACACTGCAATAAGGAAAATTACATTCAAGTCTTCTATTAAAGGAAGCTCAAGCAAAATTGTTTTCTATTGTTTTTCAATTAACCTATTCCTTGGAAAATGTGGCCTTTGAAGAGCAAGAACCACAGGATTTGAAGAAAATCAAGAGACAGCAAATGTTACCTATTCATGGATATAATTTCAGAGTTATTTTCCAAACCGTTGGTGCAAGCTTGAACTTGCCCAGGAAGGAGCAGAGTAGACTAATTTGCTGTTCCTTTACACAGCATTTTGCTTTATACTGTTCACTAAAGAGGGTAATTACAGCGCCAATCTTTATAATACACACATGCTGTAGGTGTATTTTGGAAAATGCTTGTTTCAACATTAATATTTAAAATAAATATTAATGCTCTCCAGTTAACAGAAAAGCTTTTCTTTCCCCTTTCAAACCTAGCCAGCGTTTTTCAGCATCCATATCAAAACCTCTCCCATGGACCTGTAATATTTTAAGAAGACATTACAAAACTCACTTATTTTTGCTTAAAATAACTACCTATTAGGCATAATGAATTAAATGCAGAAATTGAACATTAAGCTGATAGTCTTATTTATCTAGTCATAAAAGCAGAGCAAACACTTTGCTGCATTTCTTGTATGTGTGCATGTATTTCTTCTATAAGAAGGGCCCCTGGGAAATTCCATCTTGCTGTGCTACAAATGAAATGTCCTCTTGTAGTATACTGTACCATACTTCAGCAGCGGGCATCTTCCCAGTGTCCTTCAGCATACAAAGAATTGCAGCAATGTTGTGCCCAGGGGGAAACCTGGGAAGCTCTTGTTAAAATTCCATCACCAAATTAAGTGGAAGCTTGGAATGATTGTCAATTCTCTGGTAGAAATTGCAGTTTCATTGCAGAATGTGAAGCCATCTCTTCCAGAGATTAATAGTTTCTGGAGCTTTAATACAATTACCTCTGGAGAGCAAATATTTTGCCTGTGGGATAAGGCTGAATGGCATCAAAGGGCAGGTTAATATACCTGTCTCCAGGCTTTCTTACAGTGCCTATATTTTCTTGTTACTGTATCTGCTGGATGTCATATAGCTTTTGTGATACGTTTGAAGTTTGTCTAATTTTTTGTCAGCTCTAATAGTTTTGGTGAATTAAATAGATTTCAAGGAAATTGAAAAACTAGATTGTGTGTTCTTGTAGTACCTTTGAATTTCTGGCACACTCATTCTATCTAAAAAAATGAATTCATTATTTTGCAACATAAGATGGCCTAGTTGTTACAGGTAAATTAAAAGGAGTTCATAATTTTCATTATGTCTTTTATATGAAAAATATAGTGCCTAATGTTTTTAGGGTTGGAGAGATTCTTTTAACAGATGGGCAACAACGATGATTAATTTTTTTCTAATATTTAATGCACTTAAATTGCTTAAATTTAAATGTATTGGATAGAATGCAATATATATGATTAGGTTAATACAGACAGCACATTGATCTTTATAAATACATTTATTAAAATATCTTTTGCTTATTTTGAAAAAGAAAAAAAAAATTAAAAACATCCAATAAATTCCAGAATTATAAGGATTATTAAACATTTTTTTTAAGACTTCTAGATAATAATAACCATAAGGAAAAAAAAGTTTTACATAATGGTAAAGTGACACCTACTCTATTTCATAGAATCACTGTTGTCAGAAGCAATCTCTGGAGATCATCTAACACAACTTCACTGATCAGAGCAAGGTCAACCCATGTGCAGTTGGGTTTTCAATGTCTCCAAGGATAGAGACTCCACAACCCACCTGGGCAACCTATGCCAGTACTCAGTCACCCACATAGTAAAAGCAATGTTTGTAATGTTTAGGTGGAATTTTCTGTGTTTCAGTTTGTTCCCATTTCCTCTTCTTCTGTGAGTGGACACCACTGAGAAGAGTTTGGCTCCATCATCTTCACAGCACACTCCAGCATCAGATATTTAAAGACATAATAACCATCACCCTCTCTCCACTGTAGAGCCTTCTAAAGGCTGAAGAGTTCCAGTTCTCTCAACCTGACAGTTTGGTGTATCAGTTGCTACTCTGGGTTTTGTAGGGCCTGCAAACTTGTTGATGGTGTACTTTGGCATCCTGTCATCCGTGAAGATGTTGAACAGTGCTGGACACAGTATTGGCCCTCGGGATGTATCAGTAGTGACTGTCTCCCAGCTGGAGGTCATGTTGCTGATCACAGCTATCTGAGCCTGGAAGTTCAGATAGTTATTTAGCCCACCCCACTGCCTGTTTATCTATCCCATACTTTATAATTTTGTCTGTGAAGATTTTATGTGAGACAGTGTCAAAAACATTGTTGAGGTTCAGATAAAAAAATGATGCTCCCTCCAGACTGATTTTCACTGAGTTAATTTTCTTCACATGGTGCTATATTGTGGATTTGGAACCAAAACATAGTGATGCTTTAGCTATTGCTGAACATTTCTTGCAATGCCAAAACCTTCTCCATTTCTCATTCTGCCCCTGCAGCAAGTAGGCTAGGGTTGCACAAGAAGCTGGAAGGGGACATAGATGGGACAGCTGATCACAACTGCCCAAATTGATATTTCATACCATAAGATGTTATGCTCAGCCATAAAACTGGGAAGATGGGAAAGTGAAGAAGGAGTTTTCCAAAACTGCATTACTTAAGGACTGACTGGGCATTGGTCTGCTGGTGACAAGCAATGGCTTTTACATAACTTAATGAGGTTTAGTTTTATTTACTTTGGCCTATGCATTTTCCCTATTTTGCCCTTTCAATCCTCTTCTTCATCCCACTACAGAGCAGGGTTGTGCCTGTGAAAGAGGGGCTGTGTGGTGCTTAGCTGCTAAAGGAGTTAACCCTCCACATGCCCTCATCCACTGAGCAAGTAGGCATTGAGCATTCTGCTGTAGCCAGCCATCAGCTTGGTCTGGTGTGATTTCCCATAACTCCCAGTTACTGTTTTGTTCTTAATATGTTTGGAAGCTTTCTCAGAATTATTTGTCCAGTATCTTCACGGGGATTCAGGTGGGGCTGATTGGTCTGTAATTTCCCAGATTCTCTTTAGCTTCAGATCTCCAGATGTACCTGCTGATTCCTCACCGGTATTAAAGAAAGAATAATGAAAGAAATAACTCAGGTTTGACCCTAGTAACAAATTCATCTCAATTTACTGTTTTCTTAGTAATTTTGAATATTTTGGGGTTGGTCTACCTTTTCATCCTTCTTGCTATAAGGAAAATGTTTTGATGAGGAGAAAAACAGCAACAAAAGACTGGCACTCCAAAACCCAAGAATGAAAGAGGCAGAAATATGCTTTTTAAAAATTTCCTAATCAGCTGAGGAGTCCTAGCTGGCTGCAGCAAAGAAATATGGGGTATGCTGTCATACCATCACAGAAAGTTTCAGACTACATTTGACTAGATACTGAGGGGACAGCTAGAAATTAAAATTGGTGAGTCTGTGATGTGGAGAACTGGGCACTGTAACGTCATTGTGGGGGTGTTTATAAGCAAGTGAGAGTGGAGGCTACATGATGTAATCAGGTTTAAGAGGCAATGTCTTCGCTGTATTATGCCAAAGAGAATCACAGAAAGATAGGACTGGAAGAATTCTAATGATACTATTTATCCTAATTAAGAATAACTCAGGATAAAATGTAGTTATGTTAATCCTACTGGTTTTGTCTTCTGCTGAGGTATATTCCACAGAAATAAACAAATCTTCAGCAGAGCTTTTAGATCTAGTTAGAGTGATGGTATAGTAGTTTATCTGGAATAAAATAATACACCTTAGAGTTAAGAAGAGTAGGAATGTTGTGACAAATTACTAGCTCCTTAACTAAAAGCACAATTTGAATATCTTTTATATATAAAATTTAAAGAAATATAAAAAAAAAAATCCACCTGATGTCAATCAATACACTCCTATGATTTCAATAGAACTAAGTCAATTTACAGCAGCTGCAACTCTGGCTCCAAATTTCGTAGTTCAAACTCACCATAAAACAGAGAGGAGAAATTTAAGGAGGCAAACAACCCACAAAACTAAATGGATCTGCAAATGTGGAGTATTTCTCAACATAAATTCATTTGTCAGTAGATACCAGCTTTTATTAAATAATTTCAAGAATCTCACAGCAGTAAAGAAACTGAAGTGTCAGTCTGTTGTGGTTTGTATGGTTTACCCTTCAGCATTCCCCATACAAATGACTGAAAACAGGTTTTCTAGTGGAAAGCCTGCAAAATCCCCAGAACAAACTGAACTGCAGTAAAACAGCAAAAAGCAAATTTACTAGAATAATATGTAGGCAGTTCATCATCACAACTGTAGCAACATTTTAAGTAACGGGATGTCTGCTCCCTGGGCACGCTGCAATTAGAATGAGTTCACAACAAATGTGTTCATTAAGCTGAATCTGCTCACAACAAGGATGTAAAAAGAACCATCAGAGAGATGAGTTAAGTGTAGTTAGTTTCCCTTTGTTTATCTTTTCCTCTTCCTTCTCTTTTCCTCTGTTTGAAGGGAAATAGTTTTTATTGATGGACACCCACTTTAGATGCTAAATTATTTATCATTTTATTGATTTTTTTCCTACACAAATTTCACGTGGGAATTAGTACTTCTTCTATGAAAGTTCATATTGTTTATTCATTGAACTAGATTATGGAAACAGCATATGAGTCAACTGTAAGTATCTCATGCTTGGTTTTTATGCTCGCTGCCTTTTTGTCAGACATGAGTGATGTTTTCTGCTAGTTGCATGATAGAATTTTATTACTCTGAGAATGAAAAACGTGTCACAGGCATTTAAAATCTGTTTAGAGGATCTGATTAATCTAATAGGGGAGCAGATGAGCTATCCTCTCTTCCTCTTTCTCTCCTTTCTTCTGCTATATTTCCTCACTCACTAGTGGCTTTTATTATGGCAATTTATCTAGATCTAGCAGAGCTGGAGGGGAATATGGAGGGAGAAGTGCCTCTCTGTGTAGTTAATGGTTATACTATGACATGAACAGTTGTTTCAGGTTGCAGAAAGAGTGATGAAGTTGATACAGTTTCTAGTAATTGAACGTCCTTTGAACTGATTCTATTCTCACTGATAAATGGTGTAGATCAGTAGCAGCTCTGGTTGCCCATATAAAACTGGTGAAGGTTTTCTGAAGAGCAGGAACAGATGCTATCTAAATAATAACCCATAAAATTGAGTGGGCTTTGGACTTTTTTTTGTAGTTTGAATGAAGTAATCTAGCTATTTGTTATAAGCTTGTGGAATCTATACTTATTTAATATTAATAGTCAACTATTTGGATTAATTATTAATTATTTTTATAGTTTCAAAACAATGCAGCTGTGATCTACCAAGAAATATGAAATAGTAAGTTTCTGAAAAATGATGTTGGAAACCATGTTTCCACATGAAAAGTTTCAAAAGTGACAGATATTGCGTTCATTCTTAGATGTCTAAACTGAGACGCATTTAGACATACATTAGACTTCGCTGACATTTTGACAGAATATATCTGGATATCTTCATTTGACCTTCCAAGGAAAGCTTTATAAATTACTTTTACTTCCAAAATACTAAATATGTCATAATTCTCATTGTCAGGGAAAAAAGAAAAAAGGCCCAAAAACTAGTACACATTGATGAAATATTAAGTGGAGCTGGTGTTTTGAAGTCCCAAATTCCTGTCTTAAAGAAAAAAAGGAGAATTTGCTCAACAGCTCCACAACAGATAACATTTTTGCTTAACTTGAACATTCACTGAGCCATTGCAGTTCTGTCACTGCCTGCACTCAGAGAAGCTTCACAGTCAGCATAAAAGACAATGTACAACCAGAAACTTAATATCTCTATAACATACACCATACAAGATCACCTACTTACTCAATGCAGACATTGCTTATTAGACTGTATTTTTCCTGCACAATAGGTGACCTTGAGTAGATGGCAAAATACTGACAGATGGGTTACTATGGATTTGAATAGATTTAAGGAAGGTAACCTTTGAAACCATATCTGTACTTTTTACCAGTGTTTTATCTTCTAGGACATCCAAACTGGGCAGGAATTGATTATGAGAACGCTCCTGGAATTTATATACAACAGTTTAGTGGTCCTTGATTACACCATTGAGATGTGACTGTTCTGCCAGTGACCAGGCCCAGCAAAAATGATAGCACCAGCAGGAAGATGAACCAATACACAGACTGTATTGTAGACAAGAAGGACATTCCATGAATGATCGCTGGGGGTACAAACAGATCAATCAGCTGGTACATAATTGATGCCACCCCCAACAATCCCACAAAGGACGTAATTTAGCCCACAACAGGTGGTACAAACAGAGACCTGAGGTTGCCCACAGTTGGCATGGGAAACAGTCAGACCAGCAAGCGAGAAAGGTGACCACATGGCGCCTCTCACCCGATTGGTTCGTGTTCACAAAGGTCTTGAGCAGACTGGGGCCCAGCTCCACGGAGAGTCAGGAGATCTTCCCTGAACCAGGAACCTCCCCACACAGACACTCCTGACTCCCTGCAAGTGGTCCCAGCTTTTATCCCCAAGCAGACACCTGACCTTTGTCCACACAATGTGGGACCCCTGGGGCTCATTTCCCTTCTGGCTCTCCCTGCAGGGCTGGCTGCACCCTGGGGGGAAGCCATAAGGCAAACTCACCACCTCTGTATGAAGGGCTGTGGGAATCACCCATGTGTCAACCTTAATCTGGGGGCTCAGGGTTCAGACCCCAGCATTTCAGTGACTACCTGTGAATTAGCTTTAAGAGAGGATTTCCTCTCTGCATCCCAGGTGGATGGGAATTGTTTACAGTCTTGAGTATATTCTTTTACATATTTTTGTGTCTCCTGTTTTCTGATGACTCTAGGCTTGTTTCTTTGCCAGGAGCTCAGTTTTCTGAATCATTGCTCTAACGAATCAATCCTGCATGCACTCTAGATAAGATTCAGCAACTACATGTCTTTCTGGATTTCACTTCAGGGACAACTTGCTTTTAAAGTGAGACTTTGATATAACTAATTTATGAGAAACCTGCTCCTTTTTGGAATACAGGCATCTGTAACTGAACTTTGAATAGTGCAGGATGGAACCTGGAGTGCACAGACAGGCTTAAGAGTCTTACTGTTAACTAGTGGAAAATGCTAACATCTTTGAGTAGTGTCTAAGTCAAACCGTGCAGTGGACATATTAAAATAAGAAATACTGAGGCCTGACAGAAGTCTTAAGTCCTCTCCCTAGCTATGCAATGAGCTTATGTGAAGAATTGCTAGCCATTTGTGATTTATGTGAGAGACACTTTACCTGAAGGTAGGCAATGATGTTGGATTTTGGGTTTGGGATTTTTTTTTTTTTTTCCTCACAAAGAATTTGCTAGAACTTAAGCTAAAGTTTGGATTTATTCTCTGACTGAAAGGTTCAACCACAGCTCCTGCTGTGCTTAAGCAGGCACTAAACTGACTGCAGGCTGTTTTTTATGGGAAGGCATCCCCCTCCTATTGTGGAAGTTACCTCAGTTGGAAGAAAGAAAGCTGTAGCTTCTTGGCTTTTGTGATCACAGCACCTGTCCAGCAAGGTTCATTGCTGAGATTTGTTCTCTGCTCCAAGGCCTATTTCCCTGTGTAATACAGTACATTACGTTAGTCACCTAGTCATCAACGGAAAAAAATGTTCAGCTTGTAACATACACTTACCTAAAACACTCAACCTTACCTTCATTCTTCTGGCTACACTGAAGAGGAACTTAAGGTTTAGAAAAAAATCTCTAGTGTTTGCTAAGTTATAAATAGAACATTAAAAAAAAAATTAAAAAAAAAAGGTTAGCACTTACCAGGTGTATTGTATAGAGAATGGGTAGGTAAAGCATGTGTGTATGTTTTAAAAAAAAAAAATCAATTTTATGTAAATATTATTAGAATTTTGTGAACATCTGCAATAAAAAAATACAGAATGCTTTCAAAATTATCTTTAGTGATCTAGACCTTTATAGACTTTCTCCACCAATAGCTTTGGTACTACTAAATATAATCTAAAATTTACTCACTTCAAATTATAAGGGAAAAAATCATCCATACAGCAAATTACACTGTTCACTATTTAATATGTCATTATGCAATTTTCTCTTCTAATGTTCGATTCTCTAATAAAGTTGTTTGACTTTTCCCATGTTGCTTTGCATAATTTAATGTTTCTAATTATGGGCCAGATATCTGCCCCTTCACATCTGACCAAGTAAGACAGATGAGTATTTTCTAGCCCTGAGTAATTACTGTTTAGGATAAAATTGTAAAGTGGCCTTCTGCCCATTTGAAATGGAACAGCTGTTTTTCTAACTTTTTATGTTGTCATAGACAACCTGGAAATGATTGCAGAAAATTGCAAATATGACACTAACCTTTTCCAAGATTCTATATTCCTGTGTCTTTTCTTTCACTGTTGGAACCAGTCCACATACCTCAGACAACGGTTGCACTTAAGTTTTTCACCATGTTCTTAAATAATCTTTCCTAAAGTGAATGCAGGACTTAGCTGCCAGCACTGAGGTATATGCACGTAGAATATCCAAGGCATCCACCCACACAAGGCAGGCAGATACATCACTCCTACACACTCCTGTCCTCTGACACAGCACTGCTCTGGGACACCTGTGCTTTTGTTGCGGTATTGTACAGCATTGCAGAAGGTCCAGGTACCTAGGTATTAACAACTGAATCTGTCCATAAATGTCTCAAATTATTTTCAAAAGTCAATAAAGAAGGCTTTCAGAGGGTGATATAAACCATCAAAATGTAAGTATTTATAACAGACTATTGACAATAGTTAAAAAACATATCTACGTGTGTGAAGATTGGAGTAGGAAAAAAAGACAAAGACGTTAGAAGAGATAGAGTGGAATTATTTAACATTTGAGGAAACGGGAAAAAAAAATCTGTGCTAATATAGGCTATGTTGCTGGTGTTTGGGGGAATGGAACAAAAGATATGTGATTCTTGCAAATCCTCTGTTGTCAGAGAAAATCTACGTGTCCTTTCCCTGCTAGTGCCAGAGAACTACTCCTAATTAGTCTTGTCTCTCCCAGCTCAAATGTTAGAGGTCTGTGGAGGATAACTAACCATTCCAGCTGTGAATGAATCATAAATGACAACATAAATGAATATGATGAAACTTGCAGGAGAAAAAAGTATTTAATAAAAAAAAAAAATCCAATAGGAACAATAAAAATAGTCTTCACATGCATTATCTGAACCAGATGCACTAAAGCAGGTTATTCACTATGCAGTAATGAGAAAATAAGTTAGCAAATTATTGGTTACTGATAGAAAACCTCTGAATTGCTCAATGTGTTAAATTTATAGAAAAATTATACAATATGAAAGAATGAACTGTAATGATTACACACAAGGGGACTAAACTAAACTTCCGTGGATCCCTTTTCTTCACTCCTGACTTGTTCAATCAATGTATTGATTGACTTTTCCCTTTTTATAGTTGCTTATATCACATACACCTCTTTCTTTCTGGGTTTTAGCTTTTTTTTTTTTTTTTTTTTTTTTAAGATGTGTATGGAATACTTATAGAGTCTCAGGGTAACCAAGCCCTGAATCTCAGCTTCAGTGAAAAATTAATGAATCAGCTTGGCTGCCCACAGATAGACATCTAAGTCTGTATAAGCTCCACCATGGCATCCTACCTTGCCTTAAGCTGCCAGTCCAAGACAGCATGGATCTGCTGTAAAGTTGTCTCATATTAGATTACCCTGTTTTGTCTTTGGATGTTTTAGAGCTTTCCAGCTTCTTCTTTTTATGTAACTTATTTGAACACCTTGAATCTGACTGGTTGCTGCATTATATCCTGTATGCATATAGAAGACACCTCTTTAACCAGATTTGACATTGTTACTTACACCTTTCTCAAACTTTTTATGGTATATTCCCCAGGAAATATTCTGTGAAGAGAGAGAAAACAAGGAAAAGATCTGTTTCCAGGTAGCCACTAGAGGAAGACAATGCAACAACAAAGGAGGTGACATGCCTGGAGATGAGGCTGAAACAGAGAAAACACTGGCCAAGCAATGCAGTGGGAGTAGAAGCTCCCATACTTGGCAAAAGCCAAACTGAGTCCATTTTTTTTCACCTGTCATTGACAGCCAGAGCAATAGTTAGGAAATGATAAAGCTCCAACCAATCTCTGATTCCCTCTTATGCAGGTTGCTTTCTCACCTGGCCAGACACTTCTCACTCACAGCTTCATTTCTTGGCCATGACCTGTCCTAGTCTACATCCTCCAGTTCTTTCCAGTCTCTGAGGAGCAACTTATGATAAGTCATGTGCCACCCTACAAGACTCAGTCTCACTGTACATCTGGCAAGAGTGTCCTCTACAGCTATAGTATGCTGGGCACACAGCATGCAATGAGCAGGGGTGCTTCAGCTCAACTCGGTGTGTTTGATACAAGGAATATTTGTTTGCAGACAGTGCAAAAGATCACTAGTCTCTCTCTTGGAATATTTTTGTTTCCTAAATAATTAGCAGGTATCCTTATTTCTACTTTTTTTGGGAGGGAGGAGGTTAATAACTTCATAATTTATTGTCTGTACCTAACACCACCTAACTAGAACTTCTTAGGAGCATCAAATATTTAATAAGTACTGTAGGAAACTATGATTGCATCTTACTGTTTTTTGGTTTTGTTTTTTTTTTTTTTTTTCTTTTTGAGGAGGAGGGAGTTTTTGTTGTTGTTGTGTTTTTGTTTGTTTGGTTTTTTTGGGTGGTGGATTATATTATTTTTGTCTTGAAAATTGTAATGTGTAGACTGAGAGAAATATTTTTAAAAATAAATTTGCATTTCCTGTGTATTTCCATTTTTGGTGGGGTTTTTAAGTGCCTCTTCCAGTCAACAATGCTTTCTTCATTCAACTCTGCTCGTATATAACACTCAATAGTATCTCAGTCAAGGGATCTGAAAGTTTCTTTAAGTGATTAAAGGTTTAAAGGGATGAAATCTACATGACAACACATTTCAGCAAGTTTTTGTGGGTTTTCTTAATAGCTGGACATTTTTACAGCTTAGGTACCTAAAAGTTACACAGATACCTTCTAGGTAGCAAGAAGTGATGTTTGGGTGGTAAACTACATGGCAGAAATGAACAGAAGTGGATGAACACCTGAAATAACAAGTTATGTAGATAAGAATCAAAAGGCTGTTAAGTAATCAGCTTTCAAGAACTGCTTAGATGAAAAGAAGATATTGATTGAAGTCAAGATGGCTGTAAAGTGGCCCCAAATAAATTCACAAATGGAAAGCGTCTTTACACAGTGAAGTTTTGGAACAATGTTTCAAAAGGAGCAGCATATTCTTCCAAGAGGCAAACTAAAAGTCCTGTCTTCCTGTGGAGTTGGATGTTATTTCCCCAGAAACCTTTCTGGCGCAAAACTTTACAGAAACACAATGAGTAAAATTGGATGTTTCCAGTCTCTATCCAATACCACATTACTCACCAAAATCCTCATTTCCCTTCCTTCTCCCCTAAGTATTGGATTGTATGGAACACTGCTGCAGCTGTACCCAAATTTTACATGTGCTGACTGATTTCCAGTCCTGTGCTGATCAGCTAATAGGCATTCTGAAAGACAGATAGCTGTCATGATCATGTCAGCTTTTCTGTCACTGAGGAGACTTAAAGGACCACTGTCCACTTTTAAGACAATTTTTTTTCTTGAAACTTGGTGGAGTTTTGTATCTTTCAAGCCTTTATTATTAATTACAACTTGTCAGTGGACTTGAAGGTATTAAATGAGTGACTGGCAGGCACACAGATAATACAGTGTACCAGAATGTCCTATTTCCTTAGCAAAACAAGATAAAAATATGTCAGTGTGAAGACGATCTTAATTGGTTTGGGGACAAAATATTTTTTTCTACTCCTGTTTTTCTGGTTGGCTATACATCCTCAAAAGCAAACCTGTGTGTTAGGCAGGAAAATAGAGAAATTTGCTGAACAGCTAACAAACTCAACTCCAGTAGTAACAACGTGAACAGCTGTTAAAATCTCTCTTTTAGTACATAATTGCATGTAATTTTTTTCCTCTGACATCATTCAATATGGTACCACTCTACAGTTCTGTATCTGAAAAGCAGAGTACAAAATTACTATACAGCATAAAAGCAATTGTGATGTTGAAGTCACACAGCATTACAAATAAAATTCTGCATTAAAAATAAAATAAAATAAAATAAAATAAAATAAAATAAAGAATGAAAGAAATTGCCCAAATAAAGCAATAGAAGCAATTGGGAGACTTATTTCCCCCATATATTTTCAGGGGAAGGAAAAAAAAAAAAATGGACATACCCTAATTTGAATTTTAGTTGAATTAGATCAGAGGCTGTCAAAGCTGAATTTTGTATTTGGAACACATGTAATTGAACCCTTCTGCGACAAAGACTGAGTATCACGCTGTGGTTCAAAACAGACCCACTTGCAGTGGCCTTTATCTAGCACTACCATACAGACACAAGAGTTAGCCCGTTCCAGTTGAATACATACTTCCAGGGATTATTTAGCTGTCTCTCTCCATCCATTTCCAGTGATCAAGATATAAAATACCTTGTAATAAATTTGAGTAAAATTTAGTGAGGAACAAAGTATACATTTAGAGTATATTTTAATGTGTGTCAGGCATATTACTTCAATAACTAAGAGCTATAGTGGACATAGGTAAATTATTGAGAAAGATTCAAAGACTGATGTGATTTACAGAGCATGGAAATAAGAGCATCAGAGGAAAAACTGTACTAGTTTTCAAAGAAAACAAGGCTGTCTAGAAAATTACTAGGTCTGACTGTAGAAGTGAAGCTGGTTTAGGTTTTTTTGTGAGTAAAATTGTCAGGATTAACCCAAAGTGGACACATGACATATAACAAAATTGGGCAATGTAAGAAACCTTGTCACCAGAAATGAGATGAAACGAAGGATTTGTACTACAGACAGCAGAGGAGAAGGAACTGGGAAGTTGATACATAAGTTGTCAGAAAGTGAAATCAAAACATGCCACATTTTCCTCTCAGGGTCCCTCAGTAACATCAAAAGCTTTCAGCTATTTCCTCTAAATATTGTAGCTCAGACCTCAGTGAAAAAGGTCTGGGTTATTGAAGGAACTGGTCCAGGGATCACTCACATCCCTGTACAGCTGTCAGAATCATTTGATATTAGCAGCTACTTGTCCTGAGTATGTTTAAAATCAGTAAAGCAAAAATATCAAGGCATTTGTGCTGAGTTATGTATAAAATTGGTAGAATTTCTGCTGCTTGACCCTAAGATCTGAGCAAAGAACAGTATCATTTTCTTGTATTTTCTCTTTGTTAGTCTTTGTGGGTCTCAGTCATTTTATTTGTTTTCTCAGGAATAAATTGTGATAGTGGTGTAAACTGGATTTCTCACTGTCTTCAGTATGTTTTAACCTTATCAAGAATGACTTGGACAAAGTCTTTAGTTCTTTTTGCTTCTGTCTCCTTTGGCTTCCTTCACCTTTCTTAGATAAGTTAACATGGGCTATAGCTATCCCTTACTGAAGCAGAGATCCCCATACTTCCAGTAATTTTACATAGGTTAAGCTTTGAAGTGACATAACTTGAGAGTAAGAGGATGCATGAGACCATCCTGAAGGGAGCATTTGGAAGTGTTGTCTTGCTATGGGACAGGAAAACCTCAAAAGTATTTCAATATAAAGAATGTCACATCCTTTTGCTACACAGTGATGCTTATTCACCCAGTTATATTGGTTTTGCCTAATCAGTATAATGTAGAAAGAGGTCTTACCATTTCCCTAATTTTCATTTTACTTCTATGAAATGACTTCTAGAGTCTGTCAACATGAAAGAATTATTGGTTTTTACATGCTGCAGTTTGAAAGAAGACTTTGAAAACTTAAGTATTACCAACTCCAACAATTAAAACATCTTTTTTTGGCTTATTTTAAGATCAAAATAAGGTCATTATTTAGTTTAAGAAAGAGTTCAAACATGTTGGGGATGTAAAACTGTCATTACATCTGGAAAAACAGATTAGAAAAAGGCCTATGTTTGGAAACTAATTTTTATTATGGGTACTGTAAACACCTTGGTATTTTGGTATTAATTTTATCTCTGCCAAAAAAAAAAAAAAATGCCTTGGTTACTGTGTCTCTAAAAATTTAAACCTCTAAACCTGTAAGCTTTACAGAGCTGCAATTTTTATGTATTTATTTTAGCACATGATGTGTTTTTAAAGCTCTATGGCTACTAATGAAGGTAGAAGTATGCACTTGAGCACTAACGTTGTGAATTAACGTTATGGTTCATGGTTATATTCTATATCGCAGGAATCTCTGTATGAAAATATATTTAATATTTGGTAGTTCCTGTGTTATGAAAATAGCTACTGTTTCAGTAATTAAATTCCTATCTTCACTAAGAAACACAGCTGTTTATGAAAGGAAAGAAAGAGATAAGCCATGCATTGAAGTGGAGTTATTTGTTCTTTTGCTGATCTCATGGCCCATTAGGAAGCATATTATCATTAATGGAAACACACAAACCAGATCCCTCCCTCCAATCTTAAATCATATGCAAGGGATCTAAGATAACCAACCACTGGAGGAATGAAAAGGTTTATAAATTCACTTGCAGAGAAAGATTCAGTGGTGACAGGAGCAGATTGACTGAGGATCCAGGCAGTAAGTCCATACCCAATTGTGTAGCCATGACCAAAGAAGGATGCCATCATTGTAGATATTTTCCTCCCTTTGCTTCTGGCTGTATTGATGTCCCACTACCACTGAGGGGTCTGCCTACAATGGTCAGGGGTGGGGGTTCCAGTAACTGAAAATTCTACAAAACATGTTCCTTAACATATAAACCTCCTACCAACACTATTGCAGGCCAAGCCAGCTTTTATGCTGTTAACTTGGAGACACAACACCTGATGTTAATGCTGAAGGTGGGGGCACCTGGTGGTGATCTCCTAATTGGTTCCTACCCAAGGCTGGCCATACTCTAGATGAAAACCAATCAGGAGGGTCTTTCTCACCTGGTTGTGGATATCATCCATATGTCAACCCTCATTCAGGGCTGGGGATTTAAACCCCAGCCCTTCATTTGTACACCTGAAAAAAAAGAAAGAATATTTAGAACTGTACAAGCCAATCAAAGAGATCGATAGCTCACTTCAGCAGAAAGAAAACTTTGCAATGAGTGTAGCTATAATATAACCTGTCTTTAGTGTATATCATATTTATGCAGTATAATTTAAAAATATTTCAGCATAGCTTGTTTTGAATAATAAAACTTAATGTGGTTGTCTTCCCAGTAGTTAGAAACATTCTACCATAAATAAATCATTTTAAAGAAATATTTGCAAAATGAAAAAAACGAGAAGCTGAATGTTACTCTTGAGTTTTGTGTAGGAACTACAAGCACTGCATGAACATTTTTACAGATCTTATTAACATAAAAATGAATGTTTTATTCATGACTGCACATGCAGGACTGTAAAAACCCAACATGACCCCACTGATTTTTGTAATGGAGGTAACAGAGTCTTTGTATAGGATGCATTTATAATATAAATGATTCATATGTCATTTTTCCATCGTAACTATGAGGAGGTGTTATACTTCAGTGCCTTTATTGGAACCTTAGAGAATTTCATCTTCTCTTATGAATATCACTTGTACATTTATCTGATTTACTTCCTATTCTAGTGTAGTTTCCTTAAGACTTTTAAAAATAAGTTGGCACCGATGTATAGAATTTAGTAAAATTTAAACAATATATTTACAACAGAGTATTTTCATAATTAAATTCAGTGCCAGGGTAGCCAGAATCCTTCACTATGTGAGTGAATTTTACATTTTTTTTTATATATACACATATATAAATTTATCGACAGTTGTGAGTAATATCATAGAAAATAAAATGAAAATTTTTCAGACAGATGGAAATGGGAAGCTATTTAAAAATTGATTAAACTTGTTTTATAATTTATATGTATTATTAAAATATTTAAATAAAGTTAACTATAATCCTGTTAAACTGGTCATTTCAAGTTATCTGTTGGTATCCTGACAAAGTTAGTAAACCTTTGGTGAAATCTGTTATGGTACATTCTGTCTATTGTTATCCTACCTCTTTTGTGAGGACCACAATGTTGCCAAATTTTCATCTCATCAGATTTGTAGATTCTGTTTCATGTACATACACATAAAATACAAAAGAATAATTGTTTTTGGCCTGACATTGTATTCACACTATAAGAATGAATACAGAAAGTGAAAAAATAAAAATAATTTGGAGCCAGTGGTTATTTTGTTTTCTAAAGCAGAAGTGTAATTGGAAATATTTTAGAATTCTTCTGATAGAATAACACGTGTACCCTTGAACCAGATAAGTCTTAGTTGTAATTTGGATGTCTTGAAAGTTTTGGAAAGTATTAGAATCCTTGTAGGTTCTTTACAGATTTTTTTAGCAAATTGTTGTTTCACAGAATGACAGAATAGTTTAGATTGAAAGGGGCCTCTGGGAGTCACCTGTTACAAACCCCCTGCTCAAGCAGGACCACCTAGAGCCAGTTGCTTGGGGCTGTGTCTAGGTGTTTTTTTTTTGTAGATCTACAAGATTGGAGGCTCCAAGATCTTTCTGGGCAACCTGTTCCAGTGCTCAGTAAAAAAGTGTTTCCTGATGTTCAGAAGGAATCTCCCATGTTTTTGTTTGTACCTGTTGCTTCTGGTCCTGTCACTGAGCACCACTGAAAAGAGCATGGCTCCATCTTCTTTGCACCCTGCCTTCAGGTGTTCATATACCTTCATAAAATCCTCCCTGAGCCACTCTCAGGCTTTCCTTATATATGAGGCACTACAGTCAATCTCTTTTGTTGAACTCTCTCCAGCATATCCTTGTCTCTCTTGTACTGAGGAGCCTAGAGGTGGGCACAGCCTTCCAGATGTGGTCTCATCAGTGTGGAATAAAGGGGAAGGATAACTTCTCTCATCCTTCTGGCAATGCTTTGCTTAATGCAGCTGAGGATACCACTAACTTTCTTTGCTGCAACAGTGCTTTGCTGGTTCATGTTCAGCTTGGAGTCCACCAGGACACCCTGGTCCTTTTCTGCCAAGCTGCTTTCCAGCGGGATGGGCCCCAGTATAGATCAGTGCATAGGATGGTTCTTCCCCAGGTGCAGCACTTTGCATATACCTTCTGCTGAACTTAAAGAGGTTCCTGTCAGCCCATTTCTCCAGCCTGTCAAGGTCCCTCTGGATGGCAGCACAGCCCTCTGGCATATCAGCCCTTACTCCCAGTTTAGCATCATCTACAAACTTGCAAGGACACACTGCTCCACCATCCAGATCGTTAATATAACTGTGAAACAGCACGGGATCCATAGTTGACACCTAGGGTACACTACTAGTCACTGGTCTCCAGCTAAACTTGGCACTGCTGCTGATCACCATCTTCTGGCCCAGATGTTCAGACAGTTTTCAATTCATCTCACCATCTGCTCACCCAACCCATATATCAACAGTTTCTCTGTGGTGATCTTATGGGAGACTGTGCCAAAGGCCTTACTGAAGTCCAGGTAGGCCATATCCCCTGCTCTACCTTCATCTATCAGGCCAGTAATTTTATTATAGATATTTATCAAGTTGGTCAAGCATGCCTTCACCTTGATGAAGCCATACTGACTATACCTGGTGATTTTAAGTATCTGGAAACAGCTTCCAGGGTTGGCTGATCCATCACCTTCCCAGGGATCAATGTGACTATTCTGCAGTTCCCTGTGTCCTCCTTCTTGCCCTTCTTCAAGACAGGACTACCATTTTCTTTCCATGTCCTGTGTAACCAGGTCCCCTGTCTTACTGAGCAATGGGCACACATTTTCTCTAGTCTTCCTTTTGTTGACTATGCACTTACAGAATTCCTTGTCTTTGGCATACCTGGCCATATTTGACTCTGGGTGGGCTTTAGCTTTCCTAACTTCATCCCTGGATAGTTGTACAAAGTTTCTGTGGTCCTCCCAGGTTACCTGCCCTTGCTTGCACCTTCCCTATGTTTTTTTTGTCTGAGTTTGGCGAGGAGCTCTTTGTTCATCCATGCAGTCCACCTGGCATTTTTGCCTGACTTCCTGTTCATTGGGTTGGACTGCTCTTGAGCTTAAAGGTGATTCTTTAATATTAATGTGCTTCCTTGTGCCACTCTTCGCTTCAGGGCCTACCCCATGGGGCATATCTAAGCAGGCTTTTGAAGAAGCCAAAGTAGGATCTCCTGAAGTTTGGGGTTTGGGGATTGCTTTTCACCCTCTTCGCTGATCTCCAGATCCTGAACTCTACCATCTCATGAGCACTGAAGCCAAGGTTGCCTTTGACCTTCATAACCCCCTGAAATGCTGGGGTTTGA
>NW_008592833.1:7282-22776 GCF_000691845.1 Merops nubicus | reverse complement strand
TGAAAACAAAAATAGCAAGGCTTAATTACAAAAATCTCACAGAAATTAACAGCCGCACGGTCAGCATGACCTGACAGCCAGTTTTTGGGCTATAAGTGTGTGTGAATTGCTTTGATATATTAACTAACAAGCAGCATTAAAACAGATAATGGACAGGGATACATTAGTAAATCTATGGCGAAATTTTTTCAACAATGGGGTACAACACCTGTTACAGACATTCCTCACTCACCCACCCAACAAATAACATGGGGTAGAGGGTATGCTTGTGTCATTACAGATAAAGTTACTAGGTGGATACCAGTGAAATGGATAAAACCGTGGACAAAAGCCAATATTGATGAGGAACAACCTGATCCATCAGCCATAGCAAGCTGAAACCAGACTGTAGCAAGCATTAACCTGTGTCCAGTTTGTTGTCCATATTGTTTGCAACATTGCTAGAAATATATCATTTCATATAGTAGCAATTAGGAACTATGTTTGAATAAGATTTATAGCCTGTTGTGTATTAAGTGTAATAAGGTTAACTATATAGAGCTAAGTAGGGGAATACTAGGATAGTTACTATCTTTGATAAAAACTGTATTGTTGGTTTTGTTTATCATTGTAGCTGTGTTTTTAATGTTACCATGTCTTATGTCTCTGCTGCAAAGGGCCCTGCAGTGGATGGCATGGGCAAAACAGACAAATGCTACATCAGCAGCACATAGCAACGTATTAGTAGATGTAGATTCAATTTGATCTGCCATGCTTGAAATGCTACGAGAGGTGGAGAATTTACCTTTTGCTTTCCTCCAGGGTGCAGCCGGCCTTGCAGGGGGAGCCATAAGGGAAATGAGCCTCAAGTGTCCCGCATTAAATAACCAAAGGTCAGGTGTCCCACTTGGGGATAGAAGCTGGGACCACTTGCAGGAAGGGAGGAGGAGTGTCTGTCTGTGAAGTGGACGCACTTCACAGAGTTTCCTCACTGGGGAAGTACCCTCCTGGCTCTCTCTGGAACTGGGACCTGGTCAAGTTAGACCTTTGTAAACGCGGGCTAGGAAAGTGAGAGATAACTATGTGGCTACCTTTATCCTATGTAATCGATTTGTTGACTTAGTTGTTTCTCGTTCCATTTATGGGAAATCTCGGTTCCTTATTGTGGACGCACTTCACAGAGTTTCCTCACTGGGGAAGTACCCTCCTGGCTCTCTCTGGAACTGGGACCTGGTCAAGTTAGACCTTTGTAAACGCGGGCTAGGAAAGTGAGAGATAACTATGTGGCTACCTTTATCCTATGTAATCGATTTGTTGACTTAGTTGTTTCTCGTTCCATTTATGGGAAATCTCGGTTCCTTATTAGTGCCTGGCTTGTTCAAAAAGAAAAAGGGGGATGTGTGGAGGCATTTCTGAAGGGAAAAAAAAAAAGGCCACGACTTTATCTTTTGGGAGGTGAACAATCCAGGCAGTAGTGCCAAGGCATACGTGACAGAACAAGTGTAGATTGTTCCTGAGGCATCCTTGGAAGGCCCAGGATGGAGCATAAGTGATGCTATAGTAACCTTTTGCAGAATTTTCACAGGGTGGTAAAACTACAAGCAGTGCAGAAGCTTGGCAGGGGCAATATGATTAATATTCATTTAATAATGAGCTTGTAACGCGTGAAGAATAGCTTCTAACCAAGCCCGATATGTATGCTAAGCACGTGGACAGCTGAAACTATATATGCTGGGCTATTACTCGGGCCTCGCTGCTGTGACCCGTGTTCCCTACAGTTCGCCTTGTGGAGAGCACTCTGGTTTCCCTTGGGCTGAGGAGTGTGCACGTTGCACACCCACTTGTTCAGCCCCAAGCCCTTGAGGTTCTGGCTTCCCCAGCACTTCTTGGTCTTGAGGCTTCCTTGGAGCTCTGCCACAGCAGCTCCCCAGCAGAAACTGCTTTGGAGACACCTCTAAAGGGAGAAGTCGTGGTATGAAGAGAACATAGGAAAGGATGGCAGCCACTGAGTGAGTTCATTTTCTTGACCTTCCTTTGGAAGGAAAGAGAAACTCATGTTTTGGAGGTGCTAAGTGTAGCATTCAGTTCACTGTGGGCTGACATAACTCAGAAACCTAAAATCAGGATTTGTATCATATCTTACATTCTGATAGTATCATTAGGGGCCAAATTAAATGAAGCCCCTTAGGAATTATTTATTTTACCTGAGCATACACTGTCTATAGGTATAAAGTCTGTCTTTCAAAAATACCCTTAGTTGGGGTGGGATAAGGAAACAAATTATGGGTTTGACACCACTGTGTTTTTCAGGGTGTGTGCCTGAAAGGATTAACCATACTTCACAGATGACTGAAGCTTGCACCCACAGTATTTCAACACTCTACCAACAGCTCATGCTATTTATTGAATTATTGAACACATTTTATGATAGTACTTAATGAACTAGTGATGAAATCATCTGAGTCCTATCTAATTTTTTTTTTCCCCTGTGAGGACTTTTTAAAATATTTGGACAAATATCAGGGGAAAAAATTTGTTACCATATTTCTTTGAACTGAAATGAACAATTTTTTTGCTGCCCTTCCATCAGTCCCAAGACTAGTTGTTTCACCCATTTTTAAAGATAGCTATGTACTACATGAGAGACTGAGGTCATAAGTAGTGTACTAGAATATGAATTTCATGTGGTGAGAATGCTGTTACATGTATTAGCTACTATTTGGATTAAATCCTACTCATCCTCTTCCAGGATACTGATTTGACAAATAGTATAAGTAGGTAAGCAAGTTCTTCACCTGTTCTGTTTCCCAGAGGCTGGCTAAATTTTAAAGTTAAATTCATGGGGTTATGTAGTTTATAAAAGATTTGTCAAGTTGCTTCGAAGTCCTTCAGCTGTTCAACAAGGAAGATGTTTCACTGTGGCAGTATAGCAGATTTTAGCAAATTATATCCAATTAGTGCTTGATAATGTCCCCTTGTGGAAGCAGCAGCCTGCTGGGTGGTGATAGGTGTGCTTGTGAAATATTTGGCCAGTCTTTGTTCTTGATAGCTTGTCAAGAGGGAAAGCATGATGATTATCCTTTTGGATTTATTGGTTTAATTGTATGAGCCACATGGACATGACTCAAAAATACTAGAAGTTCCTTTGATTTATTTTCCAGTTTCTTTGTAACTTAAGTGCTCTGGGTTTTATTATGGACAAACTGCACAGTGAGGTAAATTAGTTGCTTTGTAAGGCCTAAAGAATGAAAATGATGATATCAAACATAAAAAAGAGCTAGATGAAGACATTAAATAAACATATGCTGAAATACAATCCTGAGTCTTTATAGGGATCTACTGCAGTGACATATCATTCTGCACAGGGGTGTTTAGGAAAGCAGAATTTACAGAAAACTGTGAATTTGATGGTTTTTTTGTCAGACCAAACTCCTACGTATGCTGTTAATTTGCACAGTAGAAATGCAGGGAAAATGTATCAGCTTAAATATTTTAGGCAAACAACGATAACTGACTTTAGATTGTTCACCGGAATACTTTGCAGAAGTTCTAAGACAGGTGAGAAGAGGTTGTTCTTGCAGGCTGTGAAATACCCTCCTGCTCCATGCAGTTGGTGGCATTCAGAAATCCAAGCAGTAGTAGTTGGGTTTTTTGGGGTTTTTTTGCTATTGTTAAAGCTCCTTGTTTGCAGAAAGAGGCCATGAAGTCTTCTTTGTATCCCAAGGGGTACACTCTGCTTGCCTGGCAAAGGAAGAGAAAGTGATGTACCAAATTTGAAAGCAATGGTTCATATCCATCTAGTGGCAACTGCTGTGTCCCAGGGACCTAGAAACTGAAATCTTGCTATGCTAAAGATGCAGGGACCTTAACTTCAGAACCAGGAGATAGAACCGAGTGTGACTTCACTCCAAACAAACAGGGTCTCAACCATGCTTCATTGATAGTGGCTTCACTGATAATGAAGCCAAACTATTTTCCGCCATACTGAGTGTCTGACAGCAGATATTCTTCTTTTCATTGTTCTAGCATTCTTCTCAACTTTTTGACCCTTCTGCTTCCCAACACAGATAATTCGTCACACATTTTTCTATGACAACTTTGCCTCCAGTTCAGATAGAAACACAGCAATTAAAATCACAGAAGGGAAAAAGTTTAGAAAATTATTCAGCTTCCCCAAACTGCCAGAAAAAATATCTGATGTTAGATCTGTGCCAGCTTAATTGCAACAATGAAAACCTTCTATGCAAAATAATGTAAGGCATATAGGGTAAAATACCACATCCCTAAAATAATCACTTCTTAAAAACGTAATTATTTTCTTCCTAATTCTGGAAAGTATTTCTTGCTTGTCTAAATATATTTTACTTCTCTAATTTACAGTTCTCTGTGCAACATTTTAATAGTTTGGTATTTTTTCAATTCACACACCTTTTGTTACTTGAAGAGTTGAAAGAAGGTAACTGTTTATATAGAAGAGTTACAGCTTGGAAATGCTTCCTTCTTTAGTAGAGTTGTTGACCAAAGACGTTCCCTAAGATTTAAATTGCGTGGTCTCTCTCCTTTCTAGTGTTCTTGCAATGGAAGGAGTGTTTGTAGGTAGTGACCGTGTTATCATCCCTGGCAAACCTGCCCATTGTAAATGCATTGGTGCTTAGTAGTAGAACAGTTACAGTTTGTTGAAGCTGAGTAGACTTTGTACTGTAAACCAATAACAGCAATTTTAACAGAAGTACTTCATATCTGTTATATGCTTAAATTTTGAATTTTTGCCTATGCCTCTAACTTGACCAGACTTAGTAGATAGACTGTTAACTGTACTAATATTCAGTGACCTTCATCGCTTACAATGTGAATAATTGAATCATTTGGCTCAGCAGCGGTGGCAAATCTATAGAACTTATTTTAGCCAGCACTGCTTACAATAATGGCATTTTAATAGAATTCTGAGAAACTAATTGACATCCAAGATGCACTTTTTTTTTAGATTGAATTTGTAAGAATATTCATAAAGAGAATTTTAAAAAGTTTCAGAGTTTTTAATGTAATATTTACTGATTGATGATTAATCACCATTGTGCGTGCTGCTTTACTCAAGTATTTTATGGAGTAGGTGACTCATCTTTGTTGTTTCATCACAGTGCTGTGTATTCAAAATGTTCAAAATAGTAGAAAGTTAAATGGAAAGACAGAGGTAAGAAAACAAGAAGATGTATTGCTAGAAGTTTTCGCCGGAGGAAAAAGATAATTGAAATGTCATGGAAATGATTGTATAAATATCAATGGTTTTATACTTCTAATGTGTTTCACTTTCTATCATTTTGAACATTTTTTAAATCCCATTCATTAGTGTCTTCTTGGTGCCAAAGAATTAAGCAGTTTTTTAATATTAGTATTAAACTGCCTAATCTTCATATGAAGCTTTACTTATGTAGAATTCAAAGACAGCATTTTATTTAAAAAAATTGACAATATCTGAGTGCGATAAAACTATGTGGATTGCATTTTCTCTGTGTCGGTGATGTTAGAACATCACATCAGTTTCCATTGTAAGTTATCTGATAGTAAACAACCTCAGTTTTCAACACTGTAAATGCAGAATTGATCTGGATAGTTGTTCAATAATACCTGTACTCTGCAATGAATGTTAGTGCTACTTGGTTTACAAAAGTTATTTCCACAAAAATGTGGAGATTATCACATGTGGAGATTAGGTCAAGATTAGCTGAAGGGTCTACATGAGCTTGTAATGAGAACGGCTAGCTACTACTAGCAGGAACAGTCTTCCAGTACACTAATGGTTTATCCTTGTACTAGTTTTCCAAAATCAGACTGGCTAGTTAGCTGCTTTATTACTCAAAAGAAACCCAAGAGTTTAGAATTTACTGTTTATACTCTTGAGTTTCACATCCATTCCTTATGTAGTTCAGTTATGAAGTTTTTCTTGCACGTAAGGTTCAGATACATCATTTCTTGCTTTAGTGATGATTGCATTCCAGTGACTGAAGCAGCTGATTGGGACCTATTACTTGAAACTCTAAGTCCAGTTTAACTCCTGTCTCGCTTGACTTTGTGATCTTCAGTATATAGTTACATGCTGGGCTGTGTGTCTCCCGGATCAGTCAAGTAATGTGCAGCTTAGTCTATTTAAAACAGTTTTTAAGGGAGAATAAGAGTGGAGTAAGCCTTGAAAATTTGTTTTCATCATCTGTTTTACATTCAGTAACTTCCTTTTTGTGAAATCTTGGGGGTTATTTAATTACTTTATTTAGAAAGTACATTAAAGTACTTTTTCATTTTGCACCAGTTCTATCATCCACCTTTCTTTTTCAGCACTAATTGTGTGTGTGTTGATTTACTAATTTATTTTGTTTAATGTTTTTTTCCACCAACAGTCATACCCGTCCAATTACATGGACCAAATGAAGCCAAACAAATACGGTGTCATTTATTCTACACCGAGTATGTTGCACAATAAATTCTACTCAAACCCTGAAGGACTATCAAATGGAATCCAGATGGAGCCAGTCGACCTTACGGTGAACAAACGGAGCTCACCACCTTCAACTGGAAGTTCTCCTTCTCCCCTGAAATTTCAGACTGTGCATAGGAGAACTTCACCTGGATTGACTCTGTCCTCACCCAGTTCACCTCTCAGTAAATTCACACCATCACCCCCTGGAGTACAGCCTATTTCCATGCCAATAACAATCCCACCTGTAATGGCTGCTGCTCTTTCACGCCACGGACTGAGGAGCCCTGGAATACTCCCAGTGATACAGCCAGTTGTGGTCCAGCCAGTTCCTTTTATGTACGCCCCCCATCTTCAGCAGCCCATCATGGTGTCCACAGTTCTTGCAGATGAGATGGAAACTCCAAGTAGCATGCCAGGTTGGTGTTGTCAAAATTTCCTTCATATGCTGTCTTATCCTGACAAAAATAACTATGTCCAAGCACTTCTTTGTGTGTTTTTTGCATTTTAGGAAATGGAACATAATTCCAGTTCTAAAACATGCAGGCATAGAATTTACTGTGTAAATATTTTACCAAACTTACCAAGGCCATATTCTGTCCTTATTTATACCTGCATAAGGCTATTACTTTACTGACATTTGGACTGATAAAACTGTTGGACTGATAAAAATAAATAGAATTGTTTTGAATCATAGTTCATTAGGAGACAGACTAAAACTGGAAGATTTTGTATTTTAGCATAAGCTATGGCACTAAATATAGAGCTGGAGGATTGCTTTTGTTTTATTTATAGGTTTTTACATATATTTTTTATTTCTATAGCTCTCCATATTTTTGACGTGTTTGCCTTTCCTCTCCTACCCTCCTCCATACAGTGCCTGTCATTGAATCTTATGAGAAGCCTACACTGAAAAAGACAATCAAAGTAGAGCCAGGAAGTGAACCATCAAAGACTGACTTCTATCCTGAAGAAATGTCACCTCCAATGATGACCTCATTGTCTCCTCAGCAAGTAATGGTGCAAGAGTAAGTACCTAACAGTAGTCCCAAGATCAGCAGAAGAATGAAAAGCAGCTCATTGCAGCAGTTACCAGTAGTTTTAGGAGTGGGAAGGAGTGTCGCTCTGCTTTAGAACATGTGACAAAACGTAGAAAAACATCCTTCCCCACCACTGCCACTGCAAAATGTGATTTCAACCTTTTTTTCCCCTCTTTAACCATACAGGAGTTGATATGTATTTATACATTGCAACCACATAGATCTGCCATTTTTAGAACACATTTCTAAAGTAATGCTAGTCCCAGTCCTACAATTTACTGAAAATAGGATTCCCAATAAGCCAGTGATACTTGTTTATGTAAAACCAGCACCCAATTGGAAAGATACTGTGAAGACATTTCATACTGATCTCTGTATTTATGTTAACCAAAATACCTTTCTTTAAAAAGATTCTTATTTTCTTTTCTTGGAGGCCCTCTTTGACGTTTAAACAAAATAGGCTACCTGGAGGAATGAACCTTCTCAGGCCTACAAGTTCTGTATATATATCCAGTCAAATTCCATGTTTACCTGAGGCTATTGTTCCTTGGGTGGTTTTTCTGGCAGCTCAAACAGTTCCTGAAGCTTGCTCTCCTCCCAGCCACTTGTTTCCATCCCAGTACCAACTCATTGTGCTGGTACAACTGTTACTGGGGCCACTGCATGAACTGGATCACAGATCTAATTGTTTTAAAACAGGCCTGTTTGCAGAAGGCAGAGCAAAGGGCTAGAGTGAAGCGTGGGGCACAAACTTTTTAATTAGAAATACTAAAAATTTCCCAGGAAATACCTGAGGAGCCATGGGCACCCTTCCATTTTCCTGGGAAAAATTCTGTCAGCTTTCTAAAGTCATGGAACGGTTTGGAGCCCAGCTCATCCTTCAGCAGGCATTGCTCTGGGCAGGCATGCAGGCTTCTGGGCAGGCTCTGGCAGGAGCTAAAGCTGGGAACTGAGCTGGGTTCACAGTATGTGACCTCAGAACCCATTTCTGTCCTTTCTTCCTGCTCACTCATGCCCTCAGAGCAGTTTTAAAAGACCTTACCTCCTAGAGTGGGGAAGAACGGCTCCAAGCCCTTTGGGGGCTCCTTAAAACCAGTGTGTGAGTGCTCTTTGCAGGTAACTCATTGCCAGCTAGCTTTTATAAAGTACATGCTGTTTATGTAAAAGTAACCTTATATGTTTTATTATAATAAACTTATAATAAAATAGTAAACATCTGTGTTCACTAGGTGGTTGTTCCATAATGGGCCTGGCACAGAGGGGAGTCAGGCCTGCGTGTGCTTGGTGTGCTGGCTTGCATGTGCTCACTGGTGCTAGGCCAGGACTATCAAATGGTTCCGTTTACTTTTGTTCTTTGTTAGGCCTCTTCAACAAGAGCAAACCAGTAAGTGCTGTTCCTGGCTGATACCCCACCCTTCCTCCAGGGCTGAGACTTCTGCAGGCTTGTCACCTGCGTTAGTGATTTGTATTTAATTATTTCCCAGCAAGTCCAGTTTTCACAGGAAACCCATCCGCTGAGCAAAGAGCATAAAATTTGGTACAACATGTAGGTAGCCTTACAAGAAACATTTGAATAGCCCATGTTTCCAAAGCCTCTCCGCTCCTCACCCAGGCAGAGAATCGTTTATTGAGACTCTGTCTTCACATTGTAATGTCTTTAAACTGCTTCCCAGCTGTCCTGTAGAGCTGCAGTTCCTGCTTGTTCCTAAAGCCAGCCCATTCAAGTTTCCATTCTGCTGTATTTGCAACAAGATCTTTGTAAGTGTTAGATTTTGATAGTTTTTAAAAATACAGAGACAAATCACCTAAGTTACAAGAAGGCAGACCTAAACCTTTATAAAATTTCCTGTTGTCACACAGCTTCCTCATCCACCCTCTGCATTATGAGCTATAGTTAGCCAATGTTTTTTTATCTTTTTTCATAGGCTCCAACTGGCCACAGTGCACTATTCAGACACATAAGCTACATTAAAGTGGCATAGGAAACTTTCAGTCTCACCTCTAAGTGACTAATTTTGCTTTAGTGTTAGTTTTTGACATATGCATTATATACAGCATAAATTTGGTGGCATTTCTGTAGGGATTGCTGGACTTGCTAGTATGTCTGATATTTAATGTTAATATGGAGCTATTTCTAATAACGAGGTAATCACCTCTGACCAAATATAAGAAGCCTCATTAACGTATTTTCTTGTGAGTGCAAGTATCAAAAGTCTTAACTCATACTGTCAGCGTAGTGTGGTCTGTTAGTAAAGAAGGAGAAAAAGCTGTTGATATTACAGCATGCTTTCTGGAAGATTCTCTCATCTGTCAAAGGAAGACACTTAAATGTTTAGACTTATGTGAATTTGTATCTCGTTGTGTCAGAGCAGAATGAAACAATTAGAGCTGTGCTTCTATTACTGGCACTTAGTATTTACCTCTGATTTTTGATACCACCATAACCATTTTTTAAGACTGCCACACCCTACCTGATGATTGATAACATTCTGTAGTCTTGCCAGCCCCCTTTCCTCTAAAGGGAAAATGAGGCAGAAAAATTCTCAGTGCTTTTGTTACGCATTCTCAGATTGAAAACTGTCACAAATGTTGTACAGCAAATACACTTTGTCTCCATTTTTCCAGATGTTACCACGTCCAGGATGAGCCTTCACACATGGGGATTTAAACCAAGTTTGCTTACTGTCCTAAGTCAAAGCTTCTCCCAAAAGACCTGTATACAACAATGTTAAAACTGAGCTTTGCTTTAGAGAATCATTTCTTTGGAAGCTGAAAGCCTTTCTTACGAAGAAAGTAAGAGTTTGCACATCTGTGTCTAGCATCACCACCTAGGGTTTCCTGCCATTACAATATTTTTAGCTAGATTGAACACGTACGTGAAGAGCACATCAGTCAACAGTCACAGAAACACCCAAGAAAGAGAATTTGGCTCCAAATTTCAAGCTTGTAACTCTAATAAAAGAATTAATAATAGAATTAAACTTTTCCCGCATCGGTAATTCCCATCCTGCTGGTGTGGGGAGTAACAGTGGGTTTTGTGTTAAACCATGCACAAGCTTTTCTACCTTTAGCACAAGCCCTTTGTTTTGCTGAGAGAAGTTGGTGTTCAGTGTTTCTGAAAATTAGGCCCTGAAGGAACTTGGTTTAAGTAACAAAAACTAGTGTTATAAAACATAATCAATAAAGAAGTGTGAAATACAGTGACCGAGAAAACATGAGAGTTCCAGAAAGCTTATTTCTGTCACATGGAGGAGCTGGTTTTGCAACAAGAAATGCTAGTTATCTGCACATTATATACTAAGTTTCACTTAAAAGCTAAATAAAATATATATATATTAAAAGCATTGATACAGACCTGCTAACAGGTTGAAAGATGCAACTTTGTGAGGTTGCAAGATTTGTAATACCACTTACCTTTTTGAGGAACATATTTATTTCCTTTCCTAACACTGACATGGAAGAAAGAATCAAGGTTGTCCCCAGTTCTACAGTAGCAGTGGTGTTCAAACCTAAATATCCACAGTCAGTGACACCTTTTAAGAAGCTCAGGTGCATGAATGTTTATGCTTTTGCTTGTTACAGAGGTCCATATGTAGTTAGTACATGTCTTACCTGCACTGTACCTGTGGGCTTCAAAAGCAAAAAATATTTGTGAAGGTGGAGGGACAACTTCAGACATCCTGTGGGTGTGCCACACAGGCTAAACTCTACTTTTAGGAATTGACGTCAGTGGTATGGGGAGGCCGCACCCTCCTGCCAGCACCAAACAGGAAATTCTTAATTACTCTCTGAAGGAGTGGCTGGGACAATAAAGACTGAGTTCTGCTTCAAAACCCTAAAGATACAATTTCTTTAATAATCTGGAATAGCTGCTTCCTATTACAAGCGAATTAGTTACATTTGAAGAAAGAAGAAAAATTGTGAACAAATACAAGAAACGTTCACTGAACTCATAGTTTGAGAAATCTGGGTTTGACTGTAAAACAGGAGTTTGAAGAGGGTTATTAATTTGTAAGTTTAAAAAAAAGCTAGGGAATAGTAAAAATGGCTACATCATGCCGCAAAGTGAGTAAAAGTTTAAAAATATTACTGCTAGAGTACATGAAATTTGCTAAACCCTCTTGAATTTTTCGACATGTGTGTAATGTTGTTCTTTCTGCCAAGAGACAGAGTGGTGTTGAGTAAAGGGCTGTGTCATGAATCATATTAGCTGAGGTTTGCTGTAATACATGTTTTTCATTTTTAACATTCAGTTTGACTTTGCAGGAATCACCCTTCGGTTATAGTTCAGCCGGGAAAGAGACCTTTACCTGTGGAATCTCCAGACACACAAAGAAAACGCAGAATACATCGATGCGATTATGAAGGCTGCAACAAAGTCTATACTAAAAGCTCTCACCTGAAAGCTCACAGAAGAACCCATACAGGTTTGAGCATTGCTGTGCTTTTCTTTCACCAAGTCTATGGTAAAATAGCAGACTAAGCTTTTAGTTTATGCTAACAGCCAGGTGACCAGAGATGTAAATAGCAAAATGACAGAAGCTGAATCTGGCATTGTTCTGAATATAATTATAGGCTCAGCAAAGGCAGAGGTTGTAGCAGGAAAAACCCACAGCAGGAGACTGGAAGCCATAGCAAGATCAAGGTGTATGCTGGTACGCTTTACATTCACTGGCTGCTGGCTCATTTTCTGTCCTGTTGCTTGAAGATTACTCGTTCTGCAAACCCTGTAAACACCAAATCAGTTCAAGTTGCACTACCTCATCTCTTGCATCACTGTTAAATTTTACTGAGACATCAATGGGAGTAGCCCATTTGCAGAGTCTGGACTGTGCCAAACACAAACACATCTGCTTCACACAGACACACCAGCCACTGGTCCAGTAGTGCTCTTCCCTGGGCAAGTGTTTCAGTCACTGTATCCCCATCTCTGCAGAAACGCTCATCTTGGCACGCTGAATGAGTCTGTGTACATCCGAGGTTTTTACAAAGATACTGGACACGTTTAGGTAAAATGGAGCCCAGTTCCTGTCTGCCTCGCCTCAAGCCAGCCCTTTACCTGTTAGGTAGCTCAATGGTGTTAAAGAGAAGAAGGATCAAGGAAAGTGAGTAATTTTAAGCTGAGCTACTAGTGACAGTGGTGCCAGTTATTTATACTATACTAACTATAATAACTATAACTAGTTATTTATACTAAGTTTAAGAGATCATAAGATTTCTGCCTGCTGTGCTGAATGGTAGCAAGGGTCCTTTCCTTCAGTTAATCTAGGATACAAGGTCCTGATTTTGAAAATACTGGAACTAATGCTTAAACCTTCACACTTCTGGCCTTAGCGAGACAAAACAAGCCCTAATAAAGTAGAGGGAGGACAGAGAGACAGTAAATAAATTGTGGCAGGAAACAATTTTTTGATCTGTTAAATTTTGACTACAGAGTTTCTAGCACAGAGTACTCCGCAGCCCAGTGCTGTTTGGAGGCTTTTTTAGTAAGCATTAAAGTACTTGCTGCAATTTGACAAAGCAAGAGGATAAATGCGTCAAATATTTCACCGATGCGTTTGTATGTTAAATCCCCACTTCTGTGTTTCTTTTCCCAGGTGAAAAGCCATACAAGTGCACGTGGGAGGGGTGCACGTGGAAGTTTGCTCGCTCTGACGAACTGACGCGGCACTTCCGCAAGCACACGGGCATCAAACCCTTCCAGTGCCCAGACTGCGACCGCAGCTTCTCGCGCTCGGACCACCTCGCCCTCCACAGGAAACGCCACATGCTCGTCTGAGCGGCTGCTCTCCCTGACTCCTCTCACTCTTCTGTTTTTTGTACACACACATTTTAGTTTGGATTCAGCTGGTCTGAATCTCTGAGTTTATACCATTAAAAGCTTACCTATGGTCAGTAACAGGTGTTATCTAACCCTTCTATGTCCTTGCCACGGGTCAGACCTAAAGAATGTGAACGTTTGTTTTTGTTTTTGTTTTTTTTCTCCAGGGGATGCTAAGCAAACCCTTTCTGCAGACAGTATGTTTAATGTATTCCATTGTGAATAAGGGAATTTGAAAACTAATAGCTTCTGTTGGTTTCTTCATATAATCAACCCAGCATATACTGATGAAGTAGTAAAAGTTACAGAATATCCAGAATGCTAGCCCTTGCCAGAGACTTTTATTTATGTGCCCCGTAAGGGATACACTCTCATTTTATGCTCAACAATGCAATGACTGGACTCTCCCAACTGTGTTGATTCCTGCAATATGGTTAATACAACAGTCTTAGAAAGACACCTGATTTAGAAATCCCTTCTGCCCAAACAGTGAGCAACACTGTAGAAATAAATCTAAGCAATATAATTACTTCACAGAAAAACTGAGTCATAGTATCATTTACACCAGTCAAGAAGAAAAATTGGCAGGAATTGGTCCATACGTAATCATGTACATCTAAATAGATGTCATCTGCCCTCTGTATCATAGTGTAGTATAGATCTGTGGTTTTATTGCATAATGCCCTGGTAGAGCTGTTAAGTCAAGACCTTGTGTGAAACTGTGCGTCTGGTTTCTGTGCAAGTGTATGGATGGAACACACGGTACTCTCCTATGACATGGCATTAAATGGTATTCATAGAAACCTAACGCTCCTCATTTCAGGGGTATAGACTACCCCTCTACAATCACTCCCCCACATTTCCTCAAAATATTTTTTTTCTCTTTTCTGTACCTCAGAAAATAGCAATTGTTGTTTGCAGAAATGCTCCGAACTCCATTTTTGTGAGTGTCACTTCAATACCCTACAGTATTTAAAGCTATTAATCCTCAATATTTTTATGAGAAGATGGTATCAGATATGAAGCTCTTCTGATGATAAATTTAGTCATGTATCTGTTTTGGATAAAAACATACATCAAATCCTCCATTTGATAACTCTGATTTGTAACTCTGGTGGTCTCTCAACATCAGGTAAACTGAGCTTTCCTGTGACTATATTTGTTGCATTAAAACACATCAGAAAGTCTTAAGTCCCATGTCAGTTAGCAAACACCACTCCAGAGATGAAACAAAGTGAATTCAAGCAACCTACAGCTGACCCTAGAAATGTTCTCATGTCTCTGGAATCCCACCGGAAGGCGGGTTTCTGTCTTAATTAGCTGGCAGACTTTGTGACACTGACAAGGGAACAGGATATATTTCTCTAGGCTCTCATGAACCAGTGCATTTTGCTTCTTTTCCCTAGGTAAGGTAGACACCATTCCCTGCAAATTCCACCTACTGAAGTCAGATTTTTGTTTCTCTTCAAAAAACCCTCTGGAAAATGGAGGGTTAAGGGGAGGAGGAGTTTCATCAAACTCGCCAGGAGGTGGCAGGTGGAGTGTCCACCTGCAGGCAGGTATATCTGAGCTTTTGGAGCAGGTAGGCTGTGCTTCTATGTCACATGGAATCCAATGTCAAACTGAAATAATCCTGCAGATGGAAGAGTGGGAGTGCAAAGAGCCCTCCCTTGGTGACAGAACTTACCACCTGCCTGCTCTGCTGACATCTGCATACCCATAGAATTAGGTAAGGAGAGGACCTCTATTTCCGAGAGAAAAATGTTCCTACAGCAATTACTGTGAAATATGAAGAATTGTTCCAGCTGTTTAACAAATCTTACATCTGACAATAATGGAACTGGCCATTTCGTGTAAGGAGCCCTGAACACGTGCTCTACAAAGCGGAGCGCGGGTATTTGCGAAGCAGGGCTCGGAGCACTGCTGCAAAGCTCTGGTGAGGAAGCTCCGCAGGCTGGGTTACAGCACCACGCGGCCTTGTCACTGTGCTGGGGCTGAGGGAGTTACACCAGATTTCTCTCAGAACTGGCCCTCATCTATGGAGCTGAAAAAAAATGGGAGATTAATTGGTCTTTTGATTGGCTGGGTTGCTAAAAACCTTGAGGAACTTGCAAGGAAGAGAAAGATACTAGGTAGCAGCTGCACTAGAACAGGCTTTTTTTTTTTTTTTTTTTTTTTTTTATTT
>NW_008592833.1:5150-7217 GCF_000691845.1 Merops nubicus | reverse complement strand
ACATCACTGCCTGAGAAATTGTGTGGAGCCCCTGTAGCATCAGCCACAAATCTACAGACATTTAGTATCCTGGGATTAAAATTATTATTATATTCTAGGGTGAAAAAAAAAAAAAAGCAGATGGGATCCTATAAAAATAAGCAGCTTAATGACAACATGTTCCATTTTTAGTTTAACAAATGTAGGTGCATAAAATTTGGGCTAAGGAGCATTTCATTCCAGTGCTCTGTTTCAAGGCTTTCACAGAATGTTTTCTTCCAGATTTTCCTTTTTTTTTTTTTTTAAATGAGAAACCTAAAATCAAGTACCCCAAAAGCAGAACTTCCAAGAGTTACTTTGGGAAATTTAATCTAGGTTATTTACCATGTTTATTCATTAGCCTGTGTACCTTTGTCCTGAAAATATTTTTATTATTTATGAAAACATACTAATGGTGGTGACAAATACAGTGAAGATTCAATAGAACTTTAAAATACCTTTGTCCATGTGCCTTGTTATTTAGGACAACAAATTCAAATATTAAATATAAATATTTGAGATTGTTTCATGTAAATGCCTTGCTTATAGGTTTTTTCACTTGTGTCTGTGGTGGATTTTTTGTGGGATGTAAAAACAGCCACAAATATGTTTTCATCTTTCAGCTAAAAATGCGAATTCACATCTTAACTGGCTCACTGATTCATTTTAGCAAACTTTGATTTGAGGGGTATCTTGTAATCTTTACACACACAGAGCTAAATACTTTATAAAGCCAGTCCTTCCATCTTTGCCCTAAAAGGAAGCTACTTTAGATATAAAGACAGAAAACCTCAATCCTGCAGAACCTGTGCATTTTAAAAACTCCCCTTTTCCCCTTGCAGTGTTGCACTATGCAGTGTGGAACAGGTAATACTGTTTTACTAAAATGTGCCTGTTTAAGCCATTTGAGTATAATAAATTACTAATTTCTAAGACAATCACCAAAAAATATGCAAGTATTAATGTGGTTTACACATGTAGTGTGGTTTTATTTAAATATACACCACCATTCTGCAGTGATGTTTGTAATGCCACATCTTGCCTAAATATGTTGTTGTCTCAGTCAAGGTTTGCAACGTGTAGATGAAGAGAAATCCTTTCTATAAAAAAAATTTCAAAGCATTCTACATATCTTAAGAGGGCTACACCAGTTTTCATTATATCTTACAGATATTAGCACTTTTATTTAATGTACTTTATAATATTAGAGGGTCAAAATAATCTTCCTGCTTAGCATCTCTCACCTGCAAATATAGCAGGGACGTTATATTTACTTAAATACGTGTATAAACTATGCAGAAATTTTTAAATAAATTGTAATATATTTTATAAGCTAATAAGACTGGGTAATTAAAGGTTTCTGGCGTGCATTACTATACCTTGCAAATATGGAGACATTATGGTAATCTTTTCTTACTAAAGATGTGAATGTTTAATGTACTTTCACTGTTTCTACTTTGGTAGTCCAATGGGAATTCAGTAATGACATTTTGTCATGTCAAACTGTGAAGAGAAATTTGTACTGTACAGTCCTCATACTCTATTTAGTATACGATGCATATGTATTTCCCTCGTTAATAAAACCCTCAGAGCATTGTCTGTGGTGATGCCACCATACGGCGCTGTCCTGGTGTGGGGTGGGAAGGGCAGGAGCCCCAGGCACTGCTGCAGGCACCTGCCCCGCTTCCCCTCCCGTGCTGTGCAGAGGCTGTGCCCAGCAGAGCGCTTGTTGCCAAGCTCACAACAGCCCACTCGCTTCTAGTTAGGGCATTCTAATTAGTTGGCGGGTCTGGAGCACCACACATGCAAGTTTGAGGGTTTTATCCCTCGGACAATGGCTGTCTGGGCCTGCTCCTTTAGCCATGCTCTTCCTGCAGCCCCTGCCCCAGCTGGGGTGCCAGGTCATCGATGGGCATCAGTCCTGCTCCCCTCCAGGCACTCCCACAGGCTCTGTTGAGAGATGATGGCGTGCAGAGCGGACAAAGAACTGGTTTTATTTCTTCATACCTTTCAGATGCCCAAAAAGAGTGAGCCCAGCTGAGTTCACTA
>NW_008592833.1:0-5119 GCF_000691845.1 Merops nubicus | reverse complement strand
ATTCCTTCTGAGGTAGTTGCATCAGGATGTTCAGTGTGCTGCTGCCTGGGCTCCAGCAGATCAGCCCGCTAAGCACCTACACTGTGCTGTGGTGATGTACAGAAGAAATTAGACACAAAAAATAAAGCCCCTACAAACAGCAAACAGAACATGAGAAAATTATCAGCTTGTCTTTCCTGGGATCCTGGTTGAAAATAAGGATTGCCCATGATAAAGCAAGAGCCAGCGCTCACATCACCCTGCTGATCCATAAGGCTCCTGTGTTAGCCAACCCATCGGGCTGGAGGGACCAGTGGCTTGGGGGACAGGGTGACAGCCACTGCCCCAGCGCAGGAGCGGCCGCGAGGAAGGGCTTGTCCTGACTTGTCTTCTCCAGGAGCGCCCGCACGCCCCTGCAGCAGGCTCCCGCGTTGCCTGGGCTGATGGAGTTGTCTATCTCAGTTTTCCCGAGGCAAAATGCCTTGTACGTATTCCGCGTGAGCCACAATTTTCAGGAAACAGTGATAATTTAATCGGCCACTGGGTGTCACCCTCAGTCTGAGAAAAAGGTAAAATTTAAATTTACGAGATTATAATTTAAGAAAATGTTTCTTTTCTCATAGTTAAGAAATTACACTCTTCCCTCTGTCTTACCTTCGATCCTGTCATGCACAGAAGTGTGCAAACCTCACGAAGTTCAGTAAGGCCAAGTGCAAGGTTCTGCACCTGGGTCACCGCAATCCTTGGTATCAATTCAGGCTGGGAGATGATGGGGTTGAAAGCACCCCTGTGGAGGAGGACTTGGGGTCCTGATGGATGAAAATCTGGACCTGAGCCAACAATATGCGCCTGCAGCCCAGAACACCAAGTGTACCCTGGGCTGCATCAAAAGAGGCATGACCAGCAGGTTGAGGTTGGTGATTCTCTATCTCCATTCTGGTGAGACCTCACCTGGAGTACTGTCTCCAGCCCTGGTGTCCTCAGCACAAGAAGGACATGAACCTGTTGGAGCAGGTCCAGAGGAGGACCAAAAGAAATGATCAAAGGGCTGGAACACCTCTGCTATGAAGAAAGGCAAGAGTCTTGGGGGTTGTTCAGCCTTGAGAAGAGAAGGCTCCAGGGAAACCTTATTGCAGACTTTCAGTATTTAAAGCGGGCCTATAAGAAAGATGGGGACAGTCTGTTTATCAAGGCCTGTTGTGACAGAACAAGGGGTAATGGTTTTAAACTAACAGAGGCAGTTCTATAAACGTATTTTTTAAAAAAAATTCAACAGTATATTGCCTCATAAAAAAACAGTGAAGAAAAGCATTACTACATTTGGCCAAATAAAAAATAATCAACATTATATATAGTGTCTGAACAGGAAGAGACTTTCAGGGAAGTAGAAAATGGAAGTTCCAGCAGAGAAGTGATGAGAAACACTGCCAAATGCTAACTTTAAAAAAAAAAAAAAGTACAAAATTAATCTGCTTTATCAAAGGAATTCAGAAGTGTATTTTAAGCAGCTGTAGTGTATGGTACAGTATGTAAGAAATTTAAATACTTGGCACATGCAAGAAAGACTTGTGAGGTAGGAAGGACAGAGTATAAAGGGGTGTTACATGTTTAATATCCTAAACCAATATACATCGCAGACTTGAGAAACTATTCCTTTCACACCGACCTATAATTTAGGTTTCAGAACAGTCTTAAAGACTCATACAGGGTCTGGGACATGGAAATTACTTAGGACATAAACCCCAGTTTCCAGATGCATTACATTTACAGAGACCAGAAAGCCTGATCTGAGAAATTTCTCTTCCTCTTTTCTCATCTAGTGAACAGGACAAAATACATGCCCATTAAAACATTACCTCTAAGCATGAATGTTAATCATGTCTGTGTCAGAAGATTGGTGAGGAGGACTGTAAACACACTCAAGCAGCTCTGGTGCCAAAAAACATAGATGAAACTAATTATCATTTAGCCTTGTGCAAAGGACAAATATCTGTACTCAAACAACATAGGGCTGTGAGACTTAGAGGCACCCTATGAAACATGCTTCAGATTCCTGCCCTGCTGTGGGAAAGATCAAAGCAGAGTGGTAAATTACACTCAAACCTCTGAAATACAGGTGAAAACAGAAGGTCTGGCAATCCTGTAGTGTGGGCTGAGCTCCACAGCTCCCGCATCCCCACCTGTGTGCCTCTGAGTGCTGCTCTGGGATCCCCCGCAGTTGGTAAGATAACAAAAATAATTTTATTTTCATTTCATCCATGATTTGTAGTTGCTCTCGCATCCTGCCTGTGCTGGCTCACACAGTGTCTTTGGACTATAACACTTACAATGGGGAGAACTCTTTCAGGAAGGAGGGACACAGGTTTTCTGGTAGTGTTCTCTGCTGTAAAGTGCAGAAGAGTGAAGAAGCCCCAAAGAGGTAAAGGCTACAGCACTGCTGACCAGTTTAATGTGCACTGGATCTGACTGAGCAGTTCCCCAAGTACCCGAGAGATATATAGCACATAAGCCTGCAGTTGTATACAGATGTAACTCTGGCTGTGGCCAAAATAAAGAAGCCACTAAAGCTTAGCCGGGCAACTGCTTAAGAGCAGAAAGAGACGTTGCAGAGGAGGTAAAGAACTTGCACCCAGAGGGATGCTCTGTTGGGAAAAACTCATTAAGAAGGAAACGTTGCAGCTCCAGTGGCACATTCAGGCTGCAGCCCCAAGTTTAACATCACTACTTGTGATGCAGCTGCCATGCAGCCTGCTATAACTGGCTGGATGGCACACAAGGTTTTGCAATGCACTTTTAGCAGCACCCCATGGTGTACAACACCTCTGGCTGCCCTTTTGGGTTGCTATGAAGCACAAGTGACTCTCAGGGTAGGGTAAAGCCTTTCTGACTCAAATTTCTACAGAGCACTAAGCTTTTCTGTCTCTGAACATCTGCCCTCCATAAAAGAGCCTGCTTTTCAAGCAGGCTGCATCCACAAGCTCCCACTGAAGTACTTTGGCAGCCCTTTTTAAACTATCCAAAGAAAGCTTGGTCCTGGCTCGCGGAAGGGGGAGATCTCAGTTATGCCTTATCACAGAACTCAGTAGCTCTTCTGCTGACCAGCTGCCTGATATAGTATGATATTATCATTAGTGGGAAGACCAGCAGCCATACTCCTCCCTCCGCTACCACATCACACACCAGAGATCCAAAGTGCCAGATAACCAGAGGGAGAAACAAGTCAATGCTCTCAGCCACCACATATTGTGTGAAGAAGGGAGTGAGCTGACCAAGGAACTATGCCATGAGAGATGGAATCAGCCAGATGATGAATCCAATTACACAGTAGCTTCTCAGAGAGAGACTCATGGTCTTGCCCTAACATCCCAGGAACTCCACTTGCCATGAAGAGTTGGAGAGCCCTTTTAATAACCAGAATCCTCACAGAGCACATCCACTGTGTAAGCAGAGTCAGTTCTTACAGAGGTGGCTTCTTGCCCTGCCTCCAAGTTAATGTGGAGGGTGAGGGCACCTGGTACTGATGTCCTCATCAGTTCCCACCCAAGGCTGGCCAGACCTTCGGTGAAAACCAATCAGGAGGGTCCTGGCTGTGGGGGGTCCTGGCTGTGGGCACCATCCATATGTCAGCCCTCATTCAGGGCTGGGGATTTAAACCCCAGCACCTCAGTATCCAACTCTCCTTCACCTGAAATTAAAACTTTATATTACCCCTTCTTTCCAAACCTCTAAATTGAGAGCCAGGCACCTAGCATCCTACTGTGATACCCAGTAACCCAAGCTGATCAGTGGGTGCACAGTGATGTCTCAGAACCTCTGGACACTGGGAAGCTCTCCCATAGCTTCCTGTCCCCTGTTTCATGTAGCTGCCACCATAAGCACCTGGCAGGTGCTCAGTCAGCCACTTTGGCAAGGGTTAAGGATCACATCCTCTTACCAGCTTGCTCACCTTTCCGTTCCGATCAGAGGGCTTTGCATTTCCATTAAGCCATAAGTATAATTACACAGCCTCTCATTACCAGTGAAATGACACCAGGAATTTTAATAACAGATTTAAAAATGAGATGTTTACTAGATTGTCAAATTAAATCCAAGCACAGAAAAAGATTAGATGACTTCTGTCAACAAACTAATCAGTTTGATTTTAGCAGAAAAGTTATTTCCCAACATAAATCACTCCTTTTTCACCAGCATGATGACCCCCAGCACATGCTGATTAAAAGGGCAAGGTAACAGAGTTCAGTGAAGGCCTAGAAATAAAAGAGGATTCACCTCCAAACATCAGGCTTCTACATTTTAGAACACAGGAAAAACAAGCAACTCAATACAGCTTGATATGATCATAGAAGAAAGCAGCAATAATAAAATACTATTTAAAAAAAAAAAAAAAGTAATTCTTTTTAAAACAACAAATAGCGAATTGTATGAAATCAAGATTTGGCAGGTAAATCTAGTCAAGTGGGAATATTTAGTACGGCAAAGGAGGAAGAATATTGAAGAGGGATTAGTGGCTCAAACTTTCAGCTCTTACCAAGGGAAGTCTCTCTCTGTGATGAAGTGAACAACTGCCAGGAAGGAAGCAGGCTGAAGGTGTAGGGATACTGTACACTTAACATCTACTATACCAATGTACAGGAAGGGATGTAAACAAGAGTTTTCTTCTCCTTTATATTACTTACTTAAACCCCAGGAATTAGATTTCTACCACCTTAAGCCCACAATATCCGTGTTAGAACAAAGATTAAATGCATGCCTTCACAGTCCTGGTGGCATCGAACCAAACGCTATTTTTGTTCATTTCAAATATGGTTTTCAATGGAGAGTCCAAAATAAATGCACTACAAGTCCAGAAAAATAAGTGCAATCACTATGAAAATCTCTCTCTCTTCCTCTTTGTTGATGATGGGGAGCCATGGAAGATTTCTGACTCATTCATGACTAGAATAGCAATTTCTGCATGTATCACAATTACATTTTGCTGCAACTAGTGATACTGTAAAAAAATATTAAAAATTCATTAGCGCAATTTAATGCAAGACAGTCAAGTCAGCTATTCACATACAGACATGTAGTAGAAGAAAGGTCACTCTGACCCTCATTTGCTTCAAAGGATAAAGGCAGGTTAATGCTAATAGCCGCCCTC
>NW_008592832.1:84482-105301 GCF_000691845.1 Merops nubicus | reverse complement strand
CTTTCGAGGTGCCTTCCAACCCCTATGGTTCTATGTTGATAACTTTATGGTAATTAGCTCAGGACCTCACCACTGTAGCCATGGCAAAGTGAGGCACAGGTCTAAAATGTGAGTTCAATTAACCTAGGCAGTATTCCACAAACAGTGTTGGCTACACATCACTGAAGCCTATGCAGTGTTGCAACAAACATGCATAGCATGGTAATAGAAAACTATCTGAAGTACATCTACACTACTCCCAAACTTATTAGTATAGGTTGGACATATTCTGGACTAGCCCGAATTGTTCCCAAGCACATAGTCCTTAAAGAAGACTGGAGAGCATACAATTTATAATTTTATTACATATCCATGGAGGTCATGAATCACACAAACACTTTTACATAGCTGCAAAAGGAAATCTCAGTTACTAATTTCATGGTGGGTTTTCTTCAGGCTTTTCCACATACATAAAGACCTTTCCTGACCTAGTGTAGGAGAAAAGAACTAAGAGATTTGACCCATATATCTCTCCACATGTCTTCTCTAACAGCTTTCAAGTGTTGGCAAGGAGATGTAAGCTCATCTCCTCACCCCCTCAGACAATGTTATGTTGTCACAGCAGGAAGCAGATGGAAGCTTTAGTGTACTTTTTAGAGGTCAGTGCATGGAAATGCAGCCCCTGAGAAGACTCTTTACCATAATAACATGTAGCATTCATGCCTGCGTCTGCTTTTAGCAAGGTTGGGATCTAACTGGAGAGTTAAGCTAGGCTTTGATTGTTTCTGTAGGTTCTTAAAATTACTTGCTTTGGCAGCTAACACCCAGCTCAACCTCAGAAAGCTCAGAAGGAAAGAGTCTCCCACTTGCTTGCTCTCATGTTCTCTGTGCTAGCTCTTACAAAATCGTGGTTCTAAATGAAAGTGATTTGCAAGGCTGCAGGACTCGGCAGACTCATTTGAAACAATTCACAATAAAAAAACAGACGGTAATTGTAACGTTCAGAAACAAGATTAAGGCAGGGGGAACTGTTTGGCTGGATCCTGAGTTTCTGCAGCTACCAGTAAATAGTCCATTTCAAAAGACCTTGGAAAAAGATGTTTTAAGCAAAACTGAAGGGCTGTGCCCACCATCAAGCAAGCCCTCTAAACACAAAAAATCTGGTTACATCATCATTGTTTTTATTGGAAAAAGAAACTCATATAGTTAAAATAACCAAATGAGGAACATATTAACTTGTAGGAAGAGGGATGGGGGCAGAAGTCTTCATTTATGTAAAACTGTCACAGATTACAGTGCAGTGTATAAAGGCTGAGACACCTACTCAGAGAACTACAGGTTATAGCTGCATCTGAAGGCCCAGACCCTAACCACACACTCTCTCCTCTGAGATACTTCTGTGTCTTAGCACAGGGGCAGAGTTTCCTGCAACAGAGGGATTCTCACACAGTATAAAAATAAAGTTCCTATGTAAGTACAGGTGAACTTCTCACAGGCTGTGGGAGGAGATGGAGGATAATTAGAACTTGGAGTATTTGAGAACAGAGCACAGAGCATTCTTCCAGCTGATGTGAGATAAAACCTACCCTTTGAATACTCTAAAATATGCCAAGACTTGATGCAATCTCCATGCTGTCCCAGGAACAGGAGAACAGAAAGACACCTCCCATCTCTGTACCATGCTGGCCCCTGTACTATGCTTCATAACCACGGAATTTGGCTTCAAGTCTACATGGGAAATTCCAGCCAGAAATGCAGGTGTGTCCTGATGTAATTGACTCAACTGAAATTGGGAAACTATCGATTTAACGGGTAGTGTCACTTCAGGTAGACTGGCGATTTGCAGCCATAGGGATCTCAAAGCTCTTGCAAAGTATGTAGTCTTGAACAATGCTTCCTGTGGTGATGTTTTTTCCAATAAGGGCCAAAGTCTCAAAAGCTCAGTTGATCCTTAAAATAGAAATTAGAACGACTCTCATAAAACGAAGAGCATTTTCACATAATTGAGCCAATTCAAATGAAATTACAATATCTTAAAATATTTCTTCTAGACTTAGAATCATAGAATTGTTGAGGTCGGAAAAGACCTTTAAGATCTATGATTTTTAACTTTTTGTATCATACAGCCTAAAAAACCGCCTCTGTGTAATTGTAATGAAATGAGATTTGTGCTTTTGTCTGTGTTGCATTTCATGGTGGCATTCAAAGCCATGTTTTAAAGATAATAGCACAGATTATTAAGGAGATCCCAGTCTGTGTTTGATTTCCTGGGGAAGAAAGAGAAATCTAGACTTGAATGTGTTTTTCTGCCACTATTTAAACAAAGGAAACTTGCCCACGTTGCCTTCTGTGTACTCCAAGCACAGATGGCAATCCTACCTTAACACTTAGGACAGAAAGCAATCCCTCAAAAGTAACCTCTTCAGAAACATTCTCCACTCCCCAGGTTTTTCTTCTCCAATGCAATCACAGGTTGGAACAGCAAGTCCTTCAAAACAGAGTGCTTTTAAAAAACCTGGATGCTATCTTGTTTCCAGATTTAGCCTCACGACTCTTGTCCACAGTGAGCAGTGGTGCCTTCTGGTACGTGGACAACCACCAAAGAGTACCCTTTCCTTTTGGCTACACGCACACACACACACACGCATGCAAGAGATATAAGCACATATCCCCAGGGAAAAAAGGCAAACTCTACTGTGTGTGGAACCTGCTTGCCCAAAGGGTGGAAAGCCAGTAAGCCTTCCTTAGAACTGGTCAGCCTCTCTAGTGAAGGAACAGAAGAGTTTCTGGGAAAGACAATTGCTGAGAATGAGGATTTCACCCAAAACTTGATAAGGAACTTGAGTAGGTAGTGGTGCTGTTTGCTCCGCGTTTGCTTCTAGAATTTCACCATGGGAAAAAGCAAAACATCCACACACTGGTAAGTTGCTGGACAGTGCAACACTCCTCAAAGGGATGACTTTAATATTAGTCAAACACACCTGCAATCAGAAAATGGAGACAGTGCCAGCAACTGATGCAAATGTATGTCTTAGAAACAAAAGCGTCTATGTGCAACAATATGTTAGGTAGCTCCACACTGCCCTTGTGATGGTGAGCATAGGCAGATGAAGGACAGCAAAACACAACTTCCTCAACCACCTGAAACCTTAGCTGCTTCTATTCTACCAGTATGCAGACACCAATAGTTCATCAAACTGCATAGACACACACTCACTCACACAGTTAACGTGTGAAAATCACCACTCATTTGATTAAAAGACCATCTATCAAGGAAGTTTCTCAATGCCTTTTCCTTTCCCCTTTTGTCACATCTACTTTCTTTGGGTGAGCTGATCTTGTTGGGGCTGCTGTCCCACAGAACTAAGTACCTTCTTTTGAAGGGTTGTAACAAAGTTCACCAAGAGCCTCACTTCCCATTTAGGATTCCCATTACTGTGTTTCTATATCTATAACATAATTTATAGGGCCTGCCACCACCTGAAACAAAGCTGAACACGGACCACACAACAGGGTAGAAAGTGAAAGAGCAAAACATCAAAGGAGCAGAGAGCAAAGCAGCAGAAAGCCATCAAGTGTTATGTGATTTACATGAGGAAGTAAGAAATGTGGAGCTCCTGTCCCCATTTCTCATCACTCAACATTACTCATAGTGCTGCTCCCTGCAGCAGCAGCATAGCCTGATCCAAGCCATGACTGTATCTGGTCCTTAGGAAGACAGCCAGCAGGTCATCTGGAAATGTGGCCCTGAAGAAAATCCTACAGGGAACCCCCCACATACTTCTGATAAGGACTGCCTAGAAAAGAGACTGAATATGAACAAAGGCACCATGAACATTCTTTGTTAAGCAGGATTACATGTAAGGAAACGCCTGACTTCTAACATAACTTTTTCTTCTTACCCTAGATTGCTGTGGATTTTGACAAACTGCCTAGCACAAAATGGGTTAGATCACCCCTCTTTTTATTACAGGAATTCTCTATGTTTCTTGAACTGTATGTCTATATTTTCAAAAGTTCAAACTTCCCAGAAAATAACCTGCTTCAACTGATTTATACAAAAGTTTTGCCTCACCAATATGCCATGCTGCACTCTTGCATCACTCCACAGCACAATCTTGGTGATACTGATCATTTTCCCAGAGCAGAAACTGCTATTTATGGCACATATTGATGGTGCATAAGCATCTGTACCACCCTACTTACCAAGTAGATGGTGACAAACAGGTAAACATTAGCAAGAAAAGGGAGCTAGCAAAGCCGTAAGCAGCAGTTTGAGAAAGATCTTTTTCATTTGCATGCATCTGACCTCACTGGTGTTCACAGCTGATTAACATCAAATGCTATGGTCAACACTCAATTCACACAGAAAGCTGCTGCTAGTTTCACTTCATTAATATTGATGTCTGAACTCAGTAGCTACAGTGGATTACTACTAATAATTATTTATGGCCAGCAATTTGCACAGAGCATGCCTGTCTAATGCTGGGAGTCAAGTGATGAATCTTCAATGACAGTTCACAAACTGCCCACCTCTGCAGCTATGCAATAAGTCACTTTAACTCACCTCTCTCTTGCACTACCACCACTCACACCTGTCCTACCACAGGTGAAATGTGTTTACACATGTGAAACTCGAGCTTCTTTCACACTTTTGGGTAGGGTAGGAGGTTGCAACTGACTAATGTTTCTTCTTTGATGAAAAATGCCAGGGGAGGTGAGAAAAGTTAGATGGTAGAAGCAAAGGTCAAGACTGTAAAACATGCAGGTGTAACACATTTTATTACTCTAGGCTCCTGGTTCAGACAGACCAGAGTCCTAGAAGTCCAGCTCCTCTCAGATGTTTAAGGAGCAAAAACTCCACTCTGCCTCTGCACTTACAGGTGCAGCTACTGAAGTTTAATGTAGCATACAAAGCCCTTAGCCACCTCCTCCAGCAGTGAGTAAGGTTGTAAATTTAACTTCATATGCGTGCTGATGTGTTAGGCTGGAGTAAGGCCACAGCATTTGGTACCTTTCAGGGTCAACTCAACATGCAGCATGAGGCACCTCCAATCTACCACCACACAAGGCCTCCATGAGCAACCCAGTACAGGGTAACTAAAAAAGAAATGAAGCAATAGTGAAGGTGAGCATGGGTTTTGTACCAAATCAGACCTGTTTCCAGCTGTTGTCACTTGGTTTAAGCCAGACCAGCAGTGTCCCCCACAGCCATCCAAGCTCAAAAGTGGAAAAAATTAACCAGCTTCCTTCATACCCATGCCAGAAACTGCTTCTCCTGGGCTAGCAACCGCTCCTCCGCTCCTGGCTGCACGGCCAGGTACCTGGCCAACTGCCAGCGGCAGCTTCACCAGACTATTTCCGATGCAGCTGACTTGATAATTTCCAAGTAACTATGGTTTAGTGTGCAGGATTACTGCCTAGTTTCAGCATCTTCTCATTTAGCTTACTTTCTCCCCTCAAAATAGGCAACAGAGAGGTGCTGACAGGAATGGCCTAGTGAACCAAGGTGCCTGGGAGAAAGAAATCCCTAGGAAGTTTTACAGATTGACAGGTTATTACTTTGCTCCTGTACTCCTCACACCATCTCCCAGATGCAGATGCAGAAAATCTTCAGTCACAGGCTCATAACATAATAAGCTTTCGCTTAGTTCTAATATATTTTCTCATATTAAATTCAGCCAGAATTAAGACCATTTCCCCTTAACAGCACATTTTCTCCCTTCAGTACTAAATATATCAAACTGAATTCAACCATTTTCCAGTGAAAAATTGTCTCCTTTTTCTGCTAGAGAAGTTCAGAGTATCTTTGTTCAGCTTCCAAGCAATGCTATAGAAATTGAGAAATTGAGCATCTCACTGGCTTTCTAAACCTTCAAGACAGAAAAGCCACTATATCTGAAAGTGCTGACTTTTTAGAAGATTATAATTTCCCCCATTAGCTTGCAGTGCCACCATCACCACTTTTATATATGTATACAAGCCAAAAACGAAGAAAAATTCAGGCTCTTGAAGATTCTGCTGTTTTAAAATCACTTTGAGCAGATGACTGCTGCTTCTGCCACCAAAATCTTTGAAATTCACTAGATCATTGGAATTTTTAAAAAGTAAAAAGAAGAATTAAAAATTGCCATGTCAATGTTTTTGCTCCTTTTTTTTTTATTCTATACATAAGAGTTTCTCATTGTTACAACCTGATTAAGAAAATGTAAAGGAAGAACAAGAGAATGGATTTATACAGAAACACTCTAAATCATGTTGATAAAAAATATAATCCTGATAATGTTAACATTTTTACCAAATCCTATGTTTATATCAGAAGGAAAAGAAAAAGTTAAAAAAAATTCACCAAAAGTACTATACTTGGGTCTATGGCCATATTCTTAGAACTTAGCAATAACACCCCAATCCACTTTTTTTTCACCCTTGGCATACACTCTTAGGTGTGGAAGCAGCCTTTCAACTCATGTGCAGTGGCATGAGAAACATACATAGATAAAAATAATCAAGCTATCATTCTGTATTCTAGAAAGGTCTATTCTAGACCTCCACCATGAAAATTTATTAAATATAAAATATAAATTATGTAGAAGGAATTAGACTTGATTTTAGATAGAGCACTGAAGGAGGAGGTTCCTTATGTCCATAATGGTTGACAGTGGTAGCAATTAGAAACCAAAACTGTGGTCTACAGGAAATTGCAACTTTCTGAGATTTTAATTTCGGATTCAGAAGAAAAACAAAACTGATTTTTTAACAAAATGCAAACTGACTCTTCTCCAGGATTTTCAAAAAGTTCTGCTTTGACAAAATTTAGTATTTCCTATATTTTTTCTTTGTATATAATACAATGCAACATACATTGTAAACAAAAGACACAGTCTGAATTGATTTTTTGTTTTCAATTTCCTCACATACAATTGTACTGAAAACTACATGCTCCCATACAAAATATGTTTCAATGAAATAGCATTTTCCAACAGGAAAATGTCTTTTCAGTTACTTTCAGCTCCTTTCATGATATCCACCTTGCATGACACGGAAAGTAACCTACTGCAAGTTTGAAAAAGTGGGGACTGAATTCTCTCTTCTTGACTCTCTCTTCTCTGCACATTCACAGGAGGAGAGCTGCTTCAGAATCACCGTGTTTTTAAAAGATGCCAGAATTCACTCTTCCTCCACCCTATCATCACAAGCAATGAGATCTGATTTCCTATCACCCTTCATCTTGTGTTCGAATTCTCTTGTGTCTAAGGAGGTGAAAACCTGACTGAAGAGTTTCCTGCCGTTTCCTTATTTGTGTCATGTAAACTCTCTGACATCCATAGTCAACAGGAAACGCAGTCCTCAGTGGAAATAGTAACAGAGTTTCTTTCCTGTGTTTAGTCTGCTATTTCACCAAAGCACTTAGGAAATCTGAATCTTTTGGACCTCCTGTGCTCTGTCATATTTGGTTAAAAGTGCTCTGACATCATCAGGCAGGCACACAGATACAGATGCATGAGGTGGTCACAAAAGCATCGTCTCTTAAGGACACAAGATAAAGAGAACAGCAAAGAGCTGCCGGTATGTAGGATTGTTGGAAAGTTCCTTGCACTCTTTTACAGCCATATTCAGGCAAGTAACTGTCTATGTTATGAGATAATTAGCAATCTGATGAGCAATTCACATATGAAAAGCATTACATAAATCCCAACATCATTATAGCTAAGAACAGGGTGATAATTACAGCTAAAATTGCCTGCATACTTTCATTCCTAGTTTGGCGGACTATTATTATTTCCCCAAACACTCACAACTCTACTTTTTGTCCAATCCTACTCTCTCTGCTTCAGTGAAGTCAGCTTCAGGGAGACCACTGATGCAATGTGTTTCCTCCCTGCTGTCTGCCTGAAGCTGGTCTGCTGGGAGGCTCAAAGGAATTCAGGAGCTGTTAAGAGGAGTTTGCCACGGTGGGTGCAGCAGAGAGCTGTACATTTGGATTTAAGATGACCTTTCACTGAAAACAAAAAATGAGAACAGAGAAAATACAGCAATTGTAAAACGTTACCTGCACCCTACCCTTCCAAAAAAAATACCTTCCAGCCTTTTTTCAAAGGACAGTGTATCCCTCAGTATAAAGGTCATTTGCATTAAAACAGTAACAGAAAATTAAACAACCTTAAAATACAAATCAGGAATATATCCAGTATACAAATTAACATCTTTATGGGCTGCAATAATGAGGAAAAAGCAAATTAGTACTATTCCAAACTACCTTTTAATCCTTTCTGCATCCTCTTAGCATCAACAGATAAACAGGCATAAAGATTTCACTAACTGCCACATACAGCACCACAGTCAGCATATAGATATTATTTAAAATCAGCACATAGTTATGACATACACCATTTAACCTCAGAGGTTACCCACCCTGATCTCACTCTTGTGTAAATTAGGAATTAACCTAACCCTATACACATAATAGGCCTCAGCAAAAAGGCAGGCCTGAAGACAAAGTGGTACAAGATGGGACAGTAGTGTCACATTCAGGATTACTTCAGAGTAATAGGTCCTGTAAGAGGGGCACTGGCCCTCCCTCAGGCAGACAGTCTGTCAGATACATTCTGAGTCATCGTGAAGTCCCTGGCTGGTTGCTGAGGCTCACCTGCCAAACCATGCTGGGGCACTAAGGTTGGCCAAGGGAGGAGTTTTTCAGCAGCACAGAAAGGCAACAATACTTTGTAAGGTCTCATCTACAAAGCTCAGTGCAAGTTTAGAGGTCAATTCAATAAATACAGTGCATTTACATCTGCAAATAGAAGTGCTGAGGAATGGTGGTGGTTTGATGCTTGATTGTAAAGCCAGGGAAACCATGTATTTGATTAACTTATTCTTAAATCTAAACAGAGGTAGCTAGAGAAGGACTGACACCTGCATTTCAGTCTTCTTCTATGAAAAGACAAAGCATATGTGGAGCTGGTATCCCATGCTTCCATCAACTATGGTAATACACACAAAAATAATAAATAAATAAAAAGAACCACAAAAAAACCCCACCCCACCCAGAACCCAAAAAGCTTATTCAGCCCTGATGCTGCAAACATATGACCAGTAGCAGAATGTGTCAGCTGACTTCTTTGGAGCAAACTGCACTACTTGGCTAAGCACTGACACAAGTGCAAGGACCCTTGCGTGCTTTGCAAACTTCTAAAACACCAATTAAAAAACCTTGCTCAAGTCAACTACTCTCAAAAATAAGGTATAGAAAATATTTCAGTACCCTCATGTGGTGTGCAATGTCTGCATGTATTTCAGATTGACAACAGACTGGCTGAAGGCCTAAGGGGAGGAGTTGGTTACTCCCTGCCTAAATAGCCTTACTTCTACTATCATGGGAAAAGCAAAGGAGGAGATCATTTTCAGAGAACAGTAAACTTCCATGACAACTTTCCAAGGTTATAATCATTATTATTTTACCGCTCCGTTTAAATTGTTTTGGGTAAACATATTAATTTTTATCTTTTTTCATATCAGAAATTTTCAATCCATGATATAAAGTGATGTGTCAACCTGAAGCTTAACCTCCAGCACCAAGGACAGATAAATTAACACTGGCACTGTTCATTTTAAGTGTCTTAAGTGGTTTACAAGATTTAATAAAGAGGAGATTGTGAAAATACTAGGGCTAAACACCTAAGGGACATTGGGGAAGAACGAAGAGCTGTGACCTTTTGGATGTCTGACTTCGCAGACACATTTGTTTCAGTGGTTTTCTTTCTCTTTCACGCCTTTAGCTGCTGGTCGGGTGGGGTTTTTTGTCTGCTTCTGTCTGAAATTCTAATTAAGACAAGCTTCCCAAATGCTTCTGTTCGGAGCTCACAGGAGAGCCTCTCATGAACTTCGCAGATATCTCACAGCGATAGTTTTTATGTGTAGCATGAAAGCAGGCTTATAAAACATCCCACAGCTAACTGCAGCTATTCAAGACTCCTTTATAGATATGATGACCATCAGTAACCTTGTATTCTGTCGCTAAGTATCCGTGGCTCTTCTCAGAGCTGACAGGAAGTATTGCTGAACAATTCTGAGCAAGTCAGTTTTACTTCTCTATTTTAACGTTTTATTATGTGTTTTGCGTATGTCTCAGCCCAGCCCCCGAGTCTTGCTGCCCAACTCTTCCACAAGTAGATTTTTACTGCTTTCTTCTGCAGTTCACGTGCTAAAGTGATCAAAAAGTTCTCATGGTTTTACCTTCTTAACTAGAAAACACATCTAAAAGTAGCATAGTTAGCCTAGAAAAGCCAAAGAAAATAAAGCAGTGAAGTTGTGGATTAAATAGTCAAATTAATTGCTGCCTTGCCCTGTTCCCCTGCATGCCTTTAACTTCCTTTTAGTGAATAGGGGATGTTCTTTCTGAGCACCGCTTGCTCTGAAAATTCCCTGGCCACCTGGGAAATGCAGCCACCTGCTACAACAGTCACTGAGCAAGTAAAGCTCCTTGGGTTGCCCTCTCTGCCCCACAGTCACCATGCTAACCAGGAACCCCATCCTACATCATCTACAGGGCAAATGCTAGTACCTCAGGTTCACAGATATGACCTGATGACCTCCAGAGATGACACCACCAATGGGCTTGGCCTGACATGTTTTGTAAAAACAAGAATAAAACTCCTAGCAAGCTTGCATGATACAAAGGCACACACAGAGCATTTGGAGCAGATCTCATAGACATTACCTCAGAAACCTGAACTTTTGCTAACTGGCAGAGGATATGAAAATGCCCATGAGGATATGAGACAAAACAGAATAGAAATCACCACAGCAACTCTCAATTTTTTTTTTTTTTCTCACTGATAATTTTGATAGGGATGACCTAACTGCCATTTTGGTACATTTCATTGAAAAGTGGATTCTACAGCAACTTCGGCTTTTACATATTATGCCTAGCACTTTTCTCTAGCTAAGCTTCACTGAAATCCATTGAGCTTGAGCACAATTTTAAGTGCATTATTGCTGAGAACAAGAATGTTTAGCTCTCCTTTCATTTAAAGATGCAAATTTATACTTGTCTGCTATTTATGGGTCATCTCTCTCAGCTTGGCAATGAAAGTGAATGGAACAAGAAAATTATAAAGTGAGGAAATTTAACTTGCCATTCATTCAGTGTAAACACTTTGCAAAGCCACAGCCTCACAATTTCCTTTCTTTGTGTAAATAATCTGAAATAGTGTAAGCAATGATAGTAGATGACTTGAAACAGAATCCCTCAAAGTCCAGGATGACCAACATATACGAATGGTGACACATTTTCTTTTAAACCCCCCTCATCTTTCAGACATTTCTGTTTGTGCTGTTTTAACAGCAGCTTACTGAAAAGCAAGGAGATATATACAACATCTTGGCAAGTAACACTGCTACCATGCAGGCTAAAACATTGTCACTATCATATACCTATTTGTAAACCAAAAATAGCAATGTGCACATTACCCTAAGCCACAATCTTGTGCAGATATGACTCTGATCTATGGACATTTATAACATTTTAATTGAAATCACACAGCTCACACTTAAAACCTGAAGAATAAGAGTGGAAATTTCTAGTTACAGTGCAACAACAGATGTCTTTCTCAAAGTAGGGCTCCCCATAGAAACATTTGGATTCACGAGGCAAGAACTGTGTCTTAACAATTCCTGACATTGCTAAGGATTTACCCCAAAATGCTGGATTTTGAGGAAGGCTGGACCATACTCAAAGAGCCTTGATATCTCTTCTGTTTTGCAGTTTGTAAAGCACTGTATCTCTTTTGCTGAACTCCTGTAGGTGGTAGTGTTGGTATTATACGTTAAATTACTGAGGTCTCTCGGGACTCTGCCCAACCCTCCAGAAGACTTCATCCTTTAAGGCATCTTGGCTTACTGCCAGGTTATATTACCTCTGAGTATGGTACTCCTCATTCTTAGGATCTATAAACAAATCATTAAATTACATAAATGCCCATATTCATTCAAGAATCAGTAACACCTGTGGTGTGAGAACAGGTAAGGAGAAGAATAAAAGCAGACTCTATAACCAAAACAGTCTGCATTGTTCCTGTTAGTCTTGAAGTTTAATTTACCTTACTTAAAATGGTGAACAGGTAACGTTGCTTCTTTTTCTACCTTCTTTTTGTTTAGCCTCTGCCTAAACAAAGACTCAGAAGTTGTGTCATCTAGTTTTGCTACAGATTTTTGACAAAAAGTGAAAAAAAAAAAAACAGATTTTTGACTTCAGAAGAAGACTTTTTATTTAAAAGCAGATAAATTTGGTTTTAATGAAAAAGGTATGTATCAAATTGATACATTTGTTCTTTGCTCAGATAACTTCAGTTAGTGGATATAGAATCAATCGCACAGAAAATGCCTTTTTTTTTTCCAGAAATGTAAAGTCTCCATTTTCACTTTAAAATGCTGTAGAAGAGCTTTGTAATAAATATAAGTGTGCCAAACAGAGCTATGCTCCTAGTCCGGGTCATAAGAAATGTTCTTCCAGAGGCGAGGCAACAACTGGTGATGAAAACGACTGCCATACAGATGGAAAAGGGCTTTAAGAATTCCTTATCTCCTTGGCAAGAGTAGGTCCAACAAGAAAACCTCTCTGACAATAAACCAACCTCAAAAAGCCCTCATGAAACTTATACGAGGTCAGTCAGAGACACTTGCAACATAAACAAGTGAAAACATGGGTGAGGAAGTGTTGGAAAGCAGCAATGCAGGAGACCATACATCAGCACCTCTGGCTGAGAGAAGGCTTCACTGCAAGGATCCCAGTTCAGCTCAGTACAGTTCTCTCAGTTGCTCTTGTCACGCCTGATGACTCTCCAGTCATCAGTACTAAAGCAAGTGCCATTTCAGGTCCACCCTAAATTTGACTATCATTGGTGAACCCAGCAAGGGCAACAGGCTGCTCCACTTCTCTTTCTTTACTGCAGTGGTATCTATAGTCTCTGCTGCTTTCTCTCATTAGCACTGCAAGTACTAGTGGCTGCTGCATCTTGGCAATGATTTATTCCAGCTAAAGCTGTGGTTTAATCCAGCAGGAAAATCTATTTTAGTTCCTTCTCCCTACTCTTTTAGGCAAATTCAACCAAACTGTTAAATGTCAAATAGGGTAAAGATAAGGCAATTCCACTGAGCAGCAGAATGAATCAAAAGTCTTAGTTGCACAAGAGTAGGCTTGCAAGTCTGTGTTAAAAAGCTCATGCAGTAAATTTAGAGCTGCTCTTTACCCCTGCTAACCAAATCAGCTCTTTGACAGCATAATGTCTGTACCAGAATAGTCAAAGAAGAAAGAACTGTCCTCAGATGCATTTCCACGATATCTGGAAATTCACAGGACAGAAATGAAGACACAGCTAACTAACTACAGGAAGCAGTAAATCATTATTTTAGGGAGCATTAAGCAGCTGTTAGATTTCCAGAACTGCTTCACACAGAAAAGGACTGAAGAGTCTATACCTTGTAGTTAAACTATGGTTTTGAAAAATCTAGTTCTTGCACCTTACCTGACAAGGTAAAATTCAAAGGATGCAAATCCAGGCGGAAAGTGATCTTACATGCTAAAATTAGGCACATATCTCTACCTGCCAACCCCTCCAAATAAAGTTCAACAATGAGTCTTCTTGCAACTTCTGCATGCACACCAGGAGTAAGCCAGGCACTCCCCCTGCTTGGAAGTGCCACATTCTTTACTTCAAATATGAGGTTACGGCATACAAAACCGTATCTTCTTTAATCAATAGTTCCACCCTGATTGGTGGTAATTCAAAATCTGTTTCTGACAGAGGGTTTTCATACTGAGCATAAAATAATTCAGTCTACTGTTCAGAGACCTGATGCAGACACCACAAATGGTACTCATTAGCTGAGCCATCGGAGCTATGGGATCTTAACTACCCTTTTGCATTACTGGCAAAGCTCCCACATCAGGAGCAGAAAAGAGCAGTAGGAGAAATGTTATTCTGTTCTTACCCTGAAGGTTGATACAGCAAGTTTCATAAGCCCTAAATTCAAATCTACAAAATGGAGTCTCCTGAAGTGACTTGCTATTAAGGAAATGCCACAGTCTCCACTGGAAAAATGAAGACTTAGGTTGCCATTCCTGGAGATCCACTGTAATGAATTCCTTTCACCCTAGATTGACATGCTGCCTAGAAAAGATTATAAAACACATGGCCATCACTATTAGTACTGAACTCCTGAATCTCCAAGATTTTCTAGGAAGCTTTAGCCTATCCATTACAAGTACAGCATTCAGTAATTCCTCTTTCATAACCTTAGTCTTCTAAAGAAGTAAATTAAATGAGAGTTCAAGCATAAGCCAAACAAATCACTTGAAATCTGAACTAAAGATGATCTTGCTTCTATCACCAAAGCTGTTAGGCATTTTCCATTGTCCTTCTGTCTCATTAAGTTTGTTCTGTCTGAACAAGCGTAGGACCACGTGAAATTCTAAGAATAGCAGAACCACAGGAAAATAACATCCACAGATATACTCATGCATTCCAGTTTGTAATTTGTTCTGGCCTCCCTTATTCCCTTCTCACGATTTTTCCAGGAACTTTAAGGTGAGTGACTACTACTCACGGAAAAATGGAGCTTCTGTTATTTGCAGAAATACTCATAGAATGTGTGCAGAAAAAAGCTGTGCCTATGGAAGGCAACATGCTAATCATTTTTAAAAAATTAAATATACATCCAGGTAAGAGAGACACTCAGTTTAGTGTTTGTCAGGCAACTGAACTACAGAGTGGATGACTGCAAGGCTTATTGAACAAACAATCCATCCTTATCAATTTGCAGGTACAATAAACAAATTGCTTCTTACAAATTGAGTGGATATGTATTAGCAGAATCACTTACTAAATTCGGGTGGGGGCTGGGTATGGAAAGGCAAAACTAAAAAAAAAACCAAACCAAACCAAACGCAAACACACCACACACCAACAAAACTGCATAAGCAGTGCAGCCTAGGTGGAAAATGTTTCCAGCAGGCAATTTTCATACCAATTGCTCAGTTGTTAAACAAATGGCGCATGCTTCATACATATTCATTTAGCCCAAAACACATTGCATGACAAATGTAATCAGGTCTAGGAAAGGGAGAATGCAGAAGTTGAAAGAATTAAGGGAACTAGTAAAGGAAAGCAAACCACTTCATCTCTTGTCTGCTGGTTTGAATCCAATCCATATTAGTAGACATGAAATTGTAACCTTCCAGTGTCTGACTGAACTGGCCCATATGAAATGAGTTGTCAGACTTTCTCCTGTCATAATAAATGCAGCCTCTTCCTCTGCTCCTTTTTTGCACACGTGCACACCTTTCTTCAAAAATGGAGATAGTACTGGCAATCACAAAGCTGGACCAAAGCTTGTCAGTGCCTACACACACCAGATTTCTGAGCTCTTAGACATCATGACTGCAAGAAATAAAAGCAGCAGAACAAAAGATAAGCACCTGCAACCATTGTGTATTTTCCTCGAGGATGTAATTGGTTTCTCACTACAGAATTTCCTTGCCTGGCCTGACCATTATTTTTCTGTCACTACAGAACTGCTGTCATGCTTTGAATGCTAATTCTGGATGGTTTCCAATTAAGGATCCAAAACAATAATAATCTCTCAATTTCAGAAGCATTAAGGCTAAAAAGCTAAACTAGTATAAAAATGTCATGCCCTCCCATGCAAGAAAATAAATCATCATGTCTTACATTAGAAAGATTTAGAACTTGTTCAACAAAAAGAATGCTATAATTTTTGCACTAAAAGGTTGATATGAGCTTTTTTTTTCCACTCAAGCAAGTAATGTGTTAACTGCCTACAGTTTTCATAAGCTTTGTGAACACATTTGTGAGGTTTGGATCCAGTTTTTAAATAGCTATAAATTACTATAATTTGGCACCAATATTTCATAAAGACAGGGGACATGCACAGATTTTATTTACTGCAATAATAATTCAAGATTATTGTATTTAAATGGCACCTATAATCCAAAACCTGCAGGTTCAACATTAAAGACACCTGCCAGGTCTGAATTTGCCTTCATGCACTGTGAGCCAGAAAAGCTCTACATAAGCACCAGTTATGACCCAGTTTTGATGACCTTCGAGCACTAAAGAGCAGAAGCACACTTAGTGCTACCAAGCTCTTGTCATTTCAGCCTTGACTAATACTTTGTCAGAGGCAGTAAACTACAGTTTCAATATAACTCAGTAGTTCATGGCACTTTGGAACAAATTGCCAAGATCTGCTTTCAAAGAGTAAAGATGAGGATCTAGAATTAGCAATCACCACTTGCAAAACTGTTTCCAGTTTTCCTGATACAATGAAACACCAGGACTGATAAATTGCACCTACATTCTTCCTAGCACCACCTGTTTGAGCAACTACCAAAACACAGCCACACAGTTTCAATAATTTGGAAGGCAGTTCAGCCCTAAACTGTTTGGATTAGATTCTACCCTTTGCTGTTCAATAGAGAGATTCACTTGGTTGAAGAACAATGGTTCCTGCAGAAGAGGCCCAGGTATTTCAGGGTGTTTTGGGGTTTTGTGGGGTTTACTGTGTTTTGGTTTTGTTGTTTTGTTTTAGGGTTTATTTTGTTTTTCCAGTGAAATCATTTAAGTCCATTTTGAAGTTCACCCTGCTCCTTCAGATGCATAAAAGCCTCTGGTAAGGTTCAGGGGGCCAGAAAAGTAACATTTCAGAGTCTATCTCACCTTTAAGTCCTGTTGTTCAAGATGAGCAGAGGCCACAGCACCAACAGCTTCCTTCCCTCCCACCGTTCTTCCTGGAGAAGGAACATAGACACAGGCTGCAAACTAAAGAGCTGATTGCACCATTATTTACTCTGCAACACCTATATTTGACCAGCTTATGGAAACCAAGTCAGCACAAGATCCTCCTGTGGAGCCCTTGTAATTAATTTTTAAAGTGCCATACAATTGATAGTGGCAGAAGCTAAGATGCAAACAGAACTTGTATTGATTAAAGATGGTCTTACAAGCGCTCTTACGCACCAGTGGTCTCTAAACTCATTTAGCCATGTCAGTAGTACTTTCACAGGGGTAGTGTTTGGCCTTTTTTTACAGAGAGTTATCACTGTTCCAAGGCAACAGCTGAATTCAACGGCTTGTAGGCTTCCCTCCCACAGACATCTCGTGTAGGCGTGGAGGACTGCGAGGTGCAGAAGCGGGAGCTGCCAATACCATTGCGTGGCAGCTGTTGGGAGAATTAAACCTTCACACAGGCTACACGCAACAGTCTCACTGCTCCTTTGTTCATATCAGCACGTTTCTGCTCATAGAGGGTTGTGAAAGCAGCATATAGCATCAAGATACAAATACATTAAAATGATTGCTCCATCACCAAACATCACAGGAAACATTCAGCCTGATTGTATAGATTCAAGTGCTTTGAAATGAGCCACCAGGGGCTGTGAAACTAAAAAAAAAAAAATAATATCCATGTGCCAAGCCATCTGAGTTTGGGTTTTTTTCCCCTTCCTTTTATCTTCTTGAGTGCCTTGCAGAAAGTGGCTGAAGCAGGGTAAAGCCTCAGCAACTGAGCAGGACTGAAATCCTCTGTGCAAAAGGGGAAGATGAGCTTCAAAGGTGTCAAACTGGCACCTGGTGCTGGAACATGTTAATCTGAAGATGGCAGGCTTGGTGGAGAGCATCAAAAAGCCTGACTTACATTGCCATTGCAGTAAGTGAGGAGACTTTTAGCATTCAGTGAGGTGCAGGAGATGGCAAAAATAGTCTCAACACTTCAAGTATATGGAACAACATTGATTTACTCTGGGTTTAGTACTAGACCAAAAATTATTTTAGCTCGTCTTCCAAAAAAATGCTGCAAGTGCATTTGGAGGACAGGAGGGCCACTGCCAGTACATCTCTGCTGGAAGAGCTGAGGAACTTCCTGAGTACTTTTGTCTAAAACAAACAAGAGGCTTTCCAGGAAGTTATGAGTAATCATTCAACCTTGTGCGTAGCTCAACAGCTAGAGATGGAAGAAACTATCCTGAGATGGAGAAACAAAGATTTAAGTAAACAAGAAAATGCACCAGTCTACTTGAGGAAATTAAGAAAGAACAGGCTGAAACACAGCCCAGGAATTTTAGCAAAGAGCAACTAATCCAGTGAGACTTGTGAGAGAACTCTAAAAACAGAACAAAAAATCAGAAGTTCATAAAGACGGCTTACTGGCTCCCACAGGGGATTTCTTCTAGTGCATAACACCAGAATAGGGTTCACTCCTCTCCAGAGATTAAAGTTCTCCCTGTCTTCATGTGTGCTTACTGCTTGCTCCAACTAAACCATCTGCTGTCTTTGGGGTCAATGGGGGTATCTATATTCTGTGCAGTGCCTCTAAGCTTCATAACACAGAAGAATTAAAAGGCTCTACCACCTCCATGATTTGGACAGAGATCCCATCTGCACCCACAGACATCAAATCAACTCCTGATAGCAATACTACTCTGCGAGCACTTTTTTAACCCAAACCAAATTAACCAGAGGTAACAATGCCATGACCTTTCCTTTCAGGCAACTCTGCTTTTTTACACTTCAGGTTCTCTTGCACTAGGAGGTTTCAAACGGACTGAAATAAAGAAAGATGAAAAATAAAAGAAAAAGATGATCTGATTAAGAGAAAATTAGCTGTCTCATGCCTACCTATGGACACTATGGGAACCTTAACAGCTACAAGCCATTTTAATTACAAGTACAATGTGGATTTTTGTGCTTATTTTATGTATATGCATATATATAAATACACGCAAACAGGTGTCTATTTATGTGCTACAGCTGCTTCCTCAGCTCTTAATATTGGCTGTCTTTGTGGCTGTGTAAATACCTCCAAACACTAGAGGAAATGGAATGAAAGCCCTAGAAATTCAAAGGGGGCCACAAACACACACACTTTACAGACCTCTGTTGTTGTTCTATCATTACATAAGGCATAATAGAAATATTGTAGGTCAGCAATAGTTTTAGGGTCACAGACACCACACCATCTAGTCTGTCCTGAAGCCATCTCTACCATTCTCCCTTGGGTATCAATATTTTCATGCATACCCCATGGTAGAAAGCTTAACTGATGCCACATATAGACCACAGCTCATTGGGTTGCCCTGTGAAAGATTTGTCAAGCTTTAAGTTAATTTTTCCTTACATGCAATAAAAAGGGCACAGATCCTGTCTGAGATAACCTTCTTTAACCTTTCATATCAGCACAGAAGTATTTCAGTGGTTTCTCACATCCAACTCAATCCTCTGAAGGATCAGAACAAGAGATGAAAGAAAAAGTGGATTTCAAAGAGGAATTTAAATAGTAGTTCTGGCCCTGTTAGAAATAAGTATTTGTATTTATGCAGATGTCTAAAAATACATTTTTAATATTTTAAAAGGGTAAACACCACCATTTTTTTTCAGTCTGTACAATTTTTTTTAAGATAAACTGATTCTGAAGTGTATGTTATCCCTTGTTCAAGAGTGCCAGTGAACACAGTTTTTGGGTGGACTGTGGAGGCTGTTTATTTTCAGACTGAAAAGATAGGATTGCAAACAGATGCATGAACAACTACCCCATCCCCCTCATTTCGTGCAGAAGAAAAAATACACAGTCAAGTTTGATGATTTCTTTAGAGCAAACACCAAAACACTTGAGACAATAGAAGTTTTCTTTCAGTCTCCTAACCAGGGCCAAGCTTACAATCTGCAAAATATTCAGCCTTGATGTGTTCAGGAGGAGGAAAAGACAGCTGTGTGTCAGCATCAAGCTCCTCCATGAACATACAAACCTAATCATGTGCTCTTTGATCTGATGGTGATAAGCAGTGAATGACTCAAGACATCACTTTTTTCCACTAAAGTTAAAAAAAAAATTAAGCAGAGAACAGTTACAACCTGCATAAATACTAACACCTTAGCAGATGCAAACATTTGCTAAATGTAGCACTCATCTTTTGTCCCTTACATTTCTGCAGTTGTATTTGGATTTATGTTCATACAAACACCCTACTTTTGCACCAGGCAGATCTTAGTTGCAGGAATTATCCTGGGAAAAATAAGCTTCAGACTGAGAGGTGATTTTAATCTTACAAATGCTGATATAATGTAAGAGTCAAACTCAGTGATGTCGCTCCAGTGCAAAACTGGAGTCTGACTGGACATCTTTCTTTTGTCAAATTAGTGGTATAAGCCAGAAGACATGAGTCAAACCAGCAGCTAGCCAGGTTCTCAAGACTGTGCTTAAAGTTACAAGTAAAGGAACAGGATTTTTTTTTTTTTTTTTTAGGAATTTAAACACATATAATGCATTTTATTATTTATACAGTTCTGTATAATACATTCACTGATAATACTGCAAATTGGGCAGATTCCACTGGAACAGACTGAAAAGCAACACTAACAGAATTACTTTCCTCCTCTCCAACTCAGGAGTTGGGATAGCATCACCTGTGATAAAACAATCAGGACAGATTATGATCCACCAACATCAAATAGCTTCCATGAAGCAAGCAGGCAACAGGAGCTCATAGCATTGGACCTGCATTAGGACTTCAAACTACACTCAATGTCTGGGCAGAGCAAGGAAATACTGTTCACAGTGTAACTCTGTGAATCCCTGACTTCCGGTGCATCGCCACATGACAGCCAGGGTGAGCCATGGGTAGTGTCCTGGTCTAAGCACCACTAACATATACACCTTCCTTGAAAAAAGCAGCAGCGTGATTATTCTTGGGAATGGAGACTGGGGGCAGTGATTTTGATAGTGTAAACACCACTTTGAATTTTATCTGGAAAATCCATTATTCAAAG